>NW_024381790.1:0-23476 GCF_016835505.1 Polypterus senegalus
GGGGCTTTTTTCCCCCCCCATCCCCCCGTCCAGCCCCCCCGAAAAAAAGAAAAGGCCCCCGGTCAGCAATTTTTTTGCGAGGTTTGGGGCCGGCCGGGGGGGGCAAAAAAATTTAAAACCCGGTTAAAATTAAAAAACGTTTCCCCCAAAAAACTTTTTAAAAAAAATTTTTAAAAGGGGCCGGTGTTGAAATTAAAAAAATTTTGGTTTTTTTCAAATAATTTCTTTTGATAAAATTTCTTTTCACGGGCGTTTGAATTGACCTTTTTTTTCCAGTTTTTCTTTGTTGGCTTTAAAGCCCCCCGTGCACTCTCAACTTCTTTTGTTTTATACTCGGTTTTTTGAAAAATAGTAGTTTTCCCCTTTCCCCCCCCCTTGTATTTTAAATTTTAATTTTCCCCGGTTTTCCCATTTCTTTTAGGGGCTGCCTTTTGGGGTTTTTTTGATTTGCATTTCAAATAGGCGAAATTTGGGAGGTTTTGGGGGCCTGCAAAAAACCGTAAAGCGTATTTTTAGCTGATGGGATTTATGTAGCGGAAAAACGGGAAAGTTGGTCACGATTCTGCATATGGATTTTCTGGCGTAAAAAATTTTTCGCTTTTTTTTCCCCAGTTTAGTCGAGTTCGCTGCTATACATGGGGCCCCCTATATAAACCATCAGCGGAAAACAAACGCCGGGACCCCATTATGTAACCCCCCAAAACCTCCCAGAATTAGCCTATTTGAAAATGCCAATATAAATCACCCTTAAGTGCAGCCTCTGTGAAAAAACAATGGGGAAAAGGGAAAAAAATAAGAATTTCAGCAATACCAAGTGGACAAAGGAAAAACATATATTTGTTCAAATAAACCGGGGATAACAACAAAATGAAGTTGATGGGACATGCGGGTTTTTGGGGAAAAAAGCTCACATTTTAAAATCTCACAGTGCCGGGAAAAAAAAAGAAGTCACATATCAAATCGCCGGAAAAGGGGGTTTAAGCCCACGTCTGGGTGTCAAAAGAAAATTATTGGGTACAAAAAAAAAGGCACTCAGTGAGGAAAAGCACGAAATGTCCTTAAACCACATTTTATTTTTTCCGGTTTATTTTTTCATTAAATAAATCATAAACTTCAAAACTTAAAATTAAAAGCCAAATCCTCGTAAAAGACCGTTTAAAGCTTTGTTTTTTTTTTTATTTCAACTCATGTGTTTTACTCTTGCTTTTAAACTGGCTCTTTCCCCCAACTGGAAAAAGAGTCCTTTAAATTTTTTGATATTAATTTCCCCCCTGAATAATTTAAAAATACTGAGATTTTAAAAGGGATATCATTTTCATGATGATAGGAGTTAAAGCACGTTATTAAACATGTGTTTCACTTCAATGAAATAATTTATTGCAGCAAAATTAGGGGGGCTCTAGGTTTGTGGTGGCACTGGGAGGGGGAAGAATGGGTGGCCCTTCCCAAATTGCCAGTGAGGTAGTTTAGACGTGGATGGCTGAAAGGCTGACCTGGGTCTAAGGGATACGATTTAATTTTGGGCCAAATTTGTCGCTGTGTTTTTAGCTGTGTTGTTATTTTTTTTTGTTTTAAAATTTCAATATATATTGGCGTAGCCGCCCCCGCAGTCCTTGCTTTTCTTTTCCCAAAACCCCCCCAACAGCTTTTGTAATAGACGTTAAGCCATCTGTGTTTAATCCCTTCTTCAAAAAAGCTTTAAAAAAAACATTGAAATATCTTTGTAGTACAAAAAGTTTAAATTTTTCTTTTTCTTCACAAATTTCCCCGTGAAGAATATAGATTATTTAAATGAAGTTAAAGTTTTATCTGTATAATTTAATAAACAAATTTTGCTGAATTTTCACCTTATAAATGATATTTTTTGTTTCTGAACCGTGAGGTCCGAAGGAAAGGTTTAAAACTTTTTTGCAGTGGCTGAGAAGGCGGTGCTTAAACACAAACGAAACCTTTTCCCCCCCAGTGTTTTTTGGATTCACCTCAGATACAGTATATAAATACCTGAGTGGTGCAGTGAAAAATATGGAAAAAGATGATCGCTGGGCAACCCTAACAAGAGGGCGAAAAAAGAAGAAGAAGAAAAGTGGAGAAAACGCTAAAGCAGTTACTTGGAATACTATGGTGTTCCTCTACCATTATTTTTACAAATTTAAATTAAATCAATTGCAGACACTAAAAAAAATATGGGGTTATTTTGGGGTGTATTTATAAAGCCAGGAAAAAAAAGGGAGTAACCACACGTAACAGTAGCACTGCTTTGGCTGGGTCCCGCCAGTCTGCAAAACCGGGGGGAGAATTTTTGCAACAAGGTATGGGTACCGTGAAAAAGTGCGGGTTTTCGCCAAGTGTGGTTTTTAAAATTGATTTAAAGGGGAAGAGTTCTTGAAACGTTTCGGCGCCGTTATACGAGGCCCCTGGTCTTTAACATTTATCTGCCAACCTTTTTTTTTTAAATGGCTAAGCCAGCTCAGAGCACAAATGAATTGTTTATTTGAGAACAGAGAAGACGTTAATGGAATCAAATTGAGCTCAGCGTCAGTGCTTTATAACATCAGAACATCTCAATCTGCTCCTGCTGTCTTCGCTGTCCATTACATTCTGCGGATGAGTCCACGCTAAAAGTTCACGTCATCCATTTTCAGCTGTGCTCCCTGGCTCGTGTTTTATATTCCTGCTGTTGTTTGCTCCTGAAGTCGTGTCCAACCCTATTTAAAAAGTGAGTTACTCACCAAAAGCATTTTATTTTATTTATTTTGGTTGTGAAGGTAAGCAAATTGGAGGACTGCATCCAGATCTCTGAATACTTGAGGACCACCTGAACATTTCCAGTGAGTGCAGCCTCAGAGTAAAACACACTTTATAAATTATGAATTACGTGCGTTTACATATTAAAGACAGTGATGATTTGTTTAAAGACAAACTAAGGTCAAGCAGCCAAGAGCACAGGGTCCATCCCGGCATTCCACCACATTAGAACATTTACTGTATGTGTGTATTGTGAAAATAAGCAGAGAGTGTGGTGCACAAAGAGTTGGGGTACCACCCTGAAATACCCCGCTTAATGATGAAGATGAAATAAAAAGCACAAAGAAGCGAGCACAATGATGACATTTCCTGTAATCAAAGGCTGTCAAGTTAAAGTCACTTGTGAGTCTGAGCTCCGTCTTCCTCAGTCACAGATCTGTAATGAACACCCACTTTTGGTGACATTTTATAGTGGTGTCACAGAAGAGGCGGAGCTAATTAGCTGTACTGTGGAAGTGGCGCCACTCACCTTGTGGCTCCGTGAACTCACTGAAGTGATGGACATTAGCAGGAGCAGCACCCTCTTGACTCAGGGTGGGATGTCTTAAGATGATGGACCTCTGAAGATGTTACTCAACTGTACCTGCTTGTCAATATTTATAAAATACAGTATATTTATCACATTGTAAATCAGGACAAAAACTAATACAAGGAGTTCAATGGACCCTCTGTAGACCTCCTCCGGATCGAATTGTGGTGAAGAGTAGAGGCAGAGCAAAGGGATAAAGGATCAGCTTGTAAGCTTTGAGTGTTACCAGGAGCACAGTGGTATCAAGAATTGTTAAATGGAAGATGTTTGGAACCACCAGGACACTTTCTGATGGCCAGTCTGAGTAACTGGGAAGGAAGGACCTTGGCCAAGGAGGTGACCAAAAACCTATGGTCCCTATAACAGAACTTCAGAAGTCTCTACTAAGATGAGAAACTGTGGAAGGACGGCCATCTCAATAGCGCTCCATAAATCAAGCTGCTATGGTGGAGTGGCTAGGCAGAAGATATCCATCCGCTATTATCCAACCTGCTATATCCTAACTACAGGGTCACGGGGGTCTGCTGGAGCCAATCCCAGCCAACATAGGGCACAAGGCGGTAAAACAAACCCCAAGCAGGGTGCCAGCCCAAGTAGGCCACACAAACACACCAAGCACACTCAGGGACAATTTAGGATCACCAGAGCACCTAACCTGCATGTCTTTGGACCAATGAGGGAAAGCCGGAGTATCCGAGGAGGTAACCCATGCAGAACACTGGGAGAACATGCAAACTCCATGCAGTGAAGACCAGGGAAATGAACCTGGTCTCCTAGGCAGCGAAGCAGCAGCGCTACCCACTGCACCACCATGCCACCCCAGGCAGAAGATACTCTCGAATAAAACACATATGACAGCCTGAGAACATCAAGTGAAAGATTTAATGATCTGTGGAGAAAATCATTGAACTCTTTAGACAGAAGACCAAGCAGGATGTCTACAGTAAACCAGGCACAGCTCACCACCTGCCTAATGCCATCTCTACAGTGAAGATGGTGGTGACAGCATCAGGCTACGGGGACAAAGTGACAGGTCAGAATTGAGGGGAGTGAGAAGTGCATTCAAATACAGAGAGGGACCTGAATGAAGTGTCTGAATAACTTCTAGGAAGGAGATGTTTCAGTTTTGATTTGTAATAAATGTGCAGACCTTTCTGAAGACCAAGGCCACTTTGTTATTATGGGTTACTGAGTGTAGACTGATGAGCACAAAGGCACATTAATCCATTTAAAATTAAATCAACAACACAGTAAAGTGTGCAGAAAGTGAGGGGGTCTCAATACTCTCTGACTCCCTGTATATTTATTATTAATATGAATATTCAGATCTACATTTGGCCTAATTTGCCAGCCCTTGTATATTTTATAAATGTTTTATTTGAACTCCTCAGCATTTGTAATTCGTGTTTAAGAACTAAACTAAGATCCCACAATGCCATCTTCACAGTTTCCATTCTTCTTCTCTTTCTTTTTATTTTCAGCTCATGAAGCTCCAGTTTCGCTCCTCCAGCCTCCTGAACCTCAGAGCAGAGACGACTTTTTAAAATGTGAGTTTGTGCTTTGACTGAATGGATCATTACAATAAAAATCATTGAAGTTTTAATAGAGCAGGACAGGCTTAGGATAAGGAAAGTCTGGAGGTTGTAGTGACTGAGGGGCTGTGAGAGTGATGGGGGTCCTGTGACTGGTGCATTATGGGATAGAGAGACTCAGGCAGTGAATCACCAAAGCACTCTGTTGAACCCGAGTTCTGATGTGTCAGAAATGTTTAAAAAAGGAAAAATAAAATCCACGTCATGGGGTGCATTTACTTTTTCACATGACTCTATATAAAGAAACACAATTGTACGTGAAATAAGTTAAAGCTGAATAAAGTCCTCGTCATCTTCCGTTCTTTTCTCCACTGAGCAGACACTTTGCTTTGAGTTCTCGACTTCACAAATTTTAATCATTTAAACAAATGAAATGGCAGAGAAAATTATTGGGGGTCCTTAGAAGTTCAAAGACCCCACTGGACTGTTGTGACATCTCAACCTGACTGATTTCTAATGAGTGTCACCGGGTCTTCAGTCACTCAGTCAGGTCCTCAGTCTACTGTATTGTGTCCTTGTATGCCTCACACTGAACGAGAACAAATGGAGGAGATGAAGAAGTTCACAGACAAGGGTGGTCAAGATGAAGACTACAAAACCACCTCCAGTGAGCTTCATGTTGCAGGAGCACAGCTGCTAATATTCTCAAGATGTTTGAGGTCCTCAGGACTGTAGCCCACCTCCCTGATGAGACCACCAGAGTAAAGCTGACCTCTGACTGAACAGAAGTAGCGTTTAAATGGAGGAGAAAATGCAGTGTGGTGTGGTGGTGGTGAAGACTTTGGAGTTCAAACCCTGAGGTTGTGGGTTCAAATCCCACTACTGACACCACTGTGTGACCTTAGCAAGTCACTTCACCTGCCTGGGTTCTGATTGGACAAAGAAAAGAAAAGGAAACAATGGAATCTCAGATAATTGGAGTCACCTTGGATGAAGAAATGACAGTCAAATAATAAAAAAGAAACGAAAGGAAACACTAAAGAAAGAAAGAGAAGTACAACAACAGATGGAAAGGGCACTAAGTATATTAGATAGATAGATTAAAAATAGCAAATACTGATTGCATCTTTTAAGCAAATAATTTATGTGGTTCTGATGTGTGACACTTGAATTATTTTAAATTAAAGAGGTGGACTGTGACAATAAAACATGTCATTTAATAAAGCCAGCGGTCAGTGTGGACAGTCCATCAGAACTCTTGACCTCAATGGTGACCTTATGTTGTTTATCAGTAATTTCTGACGACTGAGATGACTTTCAAAATGACTGACTTGCCTGCCTTCCGCACTTTGCTGTCTGTTTATTTGTCTTTATGATTTAATTTTTAATCGTCACAGATTCTGTCCAATCAGATGAGCTCTTTACCATTAGTGTCTCGTCAGCACAGCTCCTGGTTGGTTCTTGAATTGTCTGTTTGTGCTCCTGACAGTCAGCACACTCCCAGAATTCTTCACTCGTTTTCTTTTCTCTCCTTTCAGACTTCTGTCCCCTCACACTGGACATCAACACGGCACACAGGCACCTCCATCTGTCTGATTGGAACAAGAAGGTGACGTGGGATTGGAAAGAGACTAAATATCCTGATCATCCTGACAGATTTGAGTACTATGAACAAGTTCTGTGCAGAGAGGCTCTGACTGGGACTCGCTGTTACTGGGAGGTGGAGTGCAGTGGACACTACGTGAGGATTGGAGTCGCATATAAAGGACTGAGCAGGAAAGGACGGGGCAGGGAGTGCGGCTTTGGAAACAACGACAAGTCCTGGTGTTTGCAGGGTTCTCTTTCCAAGTACTATGTGAGTCACAGTAACAAGCAGACTGTAATTAGCGCCCCCTACAGCCCCACAATAGGTGTGTATCTGGACTGGCCTGCTGGCTCTCTCTGTCATTTTATAGTATCTCACACACAATGACCCTCCTGCACAGGTTCAACACCTCCTTCACTGAGCCCCTCTATCCAGGATTTGGGGTTTTTTTAAAATCCAATGTAACAATGAGCACTCTGACACCATGTGACCACTGACCAGTACCCCCCACCGGTCACTTGATGTCCCCACAAACTTAGGAGTCTTTGTGTTTGTAGTTTGGGGTCAAAATTAATTTTACACTATAGGTGGGGGGCAGCGCCTCTGTAAGTGAATTTGTGGATGAGAATGTATGTGGGAGGCTGTTGGGGTCTCCATTATTATTGGGTCTAAGTAGCTAATCAGGTGTGTGTGTATCAGCAGTGAGGCTGTGACACCTCAGACCTACAAATACCTGTCTGACCAGCAGGGGCTCACTGTTGATTCACAGCCACATGTCCTTCAAGCTGACACCCCAACTGCTGTGTCCTCTGAGTGTCACTGAATGTCACCTGTCACTCAGTCTATATAGCCTTTTCAGTAGTGCTGCTCCAGCAGGACCACATGACTGTCTCTCAGTATCCAGAGCCTCATTCCAGTGACTATTTAGGAGCACAGAGTGACAGAAGTGATAGGAGTGCTGGCCTCTGAACAGACATTGTCTGCCCCTCTATTAGTTCCACTGGTGGTCTGTCACCTCTGAATGAGTTCACTGTGAATGTCTAAAGACGAGGACTCACCGCTCACTGATGGAGTTTGGTGTTTTACTGAGTCACTTTGTGTCACGTTACACATTAAACTGCACCTCCACCTTGTTGTTCCCACTGTCACCCAAACTCAAGGAGACGAGTCAGCTGACTCACTTCACCTTCACTGACGGTGTTCAAAGTGACAATCAGATGTGACCATTGGGGACACTTTTATCTTTCCACTGAGACACACATTCCCAGGATTCATTTACAATTCCCTCAGGACCCTCAAGGAGCGCGTGGTCACCAGTCATCAGGTGTGTGTGAAGAAGCCAATGAAGGCCCAGGTTGACAGCCCCCCACCACTGTGTATTACAGGCTCACCAGCAGATGGCGACTGTGACTTGTAAAGTCTGTCATCTTCATGGAGTAGCTAAGGGGTTAAAAAAGGAAGAGGAGAAGGTGTGAAAAGAGTGAGGGGTGAGGATGATAGAGAAGAGAGTCAGGGTGATAAAGGGTGAGATGAGTGACCTGAGACAGAGTGAGTCAGACGAAATGTGTCACTGCGTGTGATTTTCAGTTTTGTTCCTCCCTCTGATTTTCTCCTCTTTGACTTCGTTACACGCTGATGGCCGTCCAGTGATCACAGATTGCATTCCTGCTGATCAAATCCAGTATCTCATGTGTGACTGATGTCTGATTCTTTAAGCACTCGCTCATCAGACAGTTTGTCACCCAATGAGCTCTTCACTGCTGACCTAAGCCCTGCTGCCCTCTTCTCTCTCCTGTCACCTCAGCCATTGTTTCTGTCCTTGCCATGTGACCTCACAAAGCCACTGGTCTGTCTGGTCACTCAGGTCCTCGCCACAGGTCCTCAGTGGCAGTCGTTCAAACTCTACTGGCCTGACAGCCATGTTGTCCTGTCGTCTGATGTTTGTGTTTGTTGAGGTCGTCTCCTGCTGACCTTGGGTGCTTTTAGAGCTCAGGATTAATGAAATGGAAATGTCAGTCAGCAGGGTGGGCAGGTGGGCAAATTCAGGGCAAAATGTCACTTAAAAGTCGTTGAGCACACTGGACACATCGCTAGTCACTGATAATCAACTCCACGTCAGCTCCTGTGGCCCTCATCATGTGCTGTCAGACTCAGACGCTGGTCATGTGACTTGTACCTTAGTGACAATCCTGGGACTTTCAGGGCTGTGACATCAGCTGATTCTTCTGGAGCCAAAATGCTCCCTCTTGTGGCCTCTCTGCATATTAAACACACGAGAAGTTAGGATGTGAAGTGTTTGGTGAGATCAAAAAAATATTCTGAATATTGACATCACCTTGAAGGACAGTTTGGTTTAATAATAATTAATGTGTAAAAGAATACTTATTTAGATTAATCTTTAGTTAATTACGGTTAGGTGTTACATTCACAGAGATAAATGGCCTGTTAATGCTTCACAGTTTGTAAATTTGAATTTCTAATTAATCTAAAAAGATCAAATACAAAAACAACAGTATGGACGACTGTTATTTGTCAAATCTGTTCATTTGGTAACTTTTGATTTGTAAATTACACTAATCATATCTCATATTTCTGATGATATTAGGACTTCTTGTTTATGATTAATCCTCTTTAATAAAAGGACAAGTGTCTGTGTGTCTGTCTGTGTATTTGTCCAGTCACTATGTCTCTGTCATTCCAACAGATGGCACATCTCAAACATTTGTATTAATGCACTGTACTAGTACAAACATTTTTGATACACCATCTGTTGGAATCGATACTCGTAATTCATTTATTACTACATGCATTTCAAAATACATTCCCACAGATGGTGCACTGCAAACATTAACACTGAGATCTACCTTGACTACTTAGAATTCAACCCATCTTAGACATGCAGCACAGCTAGTTTGGTAATAAAGAGCAAAAAAGTTAAAAAAATATATATTTATAATTTTAAAGAATTTTGAGAGTGCAGCAACAAATATAGTGAGGCCACTTGGATGTTTATTCTTCCATTCGCAGCAATGAAGCTCATTATTTAGGCAGATGAGCGTTGCTCCCCAGTCAGTGTTTGTGTCCTGCTGTGTGTGTTTGTCCCGTGTGCCCATGTGACACATGATAATCTGAGGTTCAAGGTGAGGGCCCCGGGACCCCCAGTCTGACCCCAAAATTTTCCCATATCAGCGCAAAAAAATCCTGAAAATTTTATTAAAACATTTTTAAACATTTTTAGATTTTTCCCCCATAATATTTGATGGCTCCTTAAATTTTTCCCGGACTGTGATATTTTTGAGGAGTCAAAGCTGCTGTGTTCTGCTAAGATGGGGATTAGCAATAAGAAGAGACGGCATTCAGTCACCTCTCAAGGGGCAGTTGATATTGGGACTTGCTTCAATCGACACCGGTGCATTTTGAAGGAGGTGGCATTGACTCTATTTTAAAACTGGGAGGGAACTTGAGTTCAAAAACAAAAGGGGCCTGCAATTCTCCACTATGCCTACTAGGGGGTGTACCGTCATGTTGTCATTTGTCGTAATAACGAGGTAGTTTTAAATTATGAGGTGATAAGTCATAATAATATAATAATAAAATCAATGATGACCTGTATTATATTAACAGACTTGATTTAATTTTGGGTTCTGCTTCTTTAGAAAGGAGACTGATCAGATTAACTGGTTTAATTAACAAATATTGGGGTTGTTTGTAGTGAGATGTCAAATAAAATGACACTTTCTATTCCTAAACAAATTACAAATCAAGCCTTGGCAACTCTACCCCCTTCTTGGACAGATTAATCAAAAAGTTTTTGATCGCAGATTTTTTAATGTGATAAGGGCGATTATTTGCGTGAAGTTTTACAGATTTCGCCACTCGTCCAGCCGGCCCTCCTTTTTTCCACCAACTTTCTTCCCAAGCCATCCTAAACCCCAAACACCTGTAGATGTCCCTCCTCTGTTTTCCCCAAATTTTTGTGTTCTCTTGACGTTCCCCGCCCCTCCCCCGAAATGCGCACATAACGGGACTGTCTCCCCCCGCTTGTTTTTGGGACACTTTGAGATCGGAAAAACCACGGCCTCCTGTAAGCAGCGGCTTTGCGGGGGCTCCCCTCGCTAAAGTCTCAGTGTGCCCCCTTCCGGGTCACTGGTTTGCCGGTTGCGCTTTGAGATCAGCGGGGCAAACTGCAGTGGTGGGGTGGGGGGAGCGCTGGTTTGGCCCCAACGTAAAGGGCACCTTCAGGTTATTAAAAATTGCCCGGGCAGGGGACGCTGGTGTTTTGACTTTTTAAAGAACCAAATACAAACACGCATCATGAACTTCAGACCCTACGCCTCCTTCATTTACATGATTCCATTTGATTTTTTTCTTTTTGTTTATTTATTGATTTTTTTTTGCTCACGCCTTTGGACAACCATAGGGTTTGGGATTAACAGCATGTGAGAATGAGCGCCCGGGGCAAAATTCCCAAAGGCATCCACGGAGCAACAGCCCATCGCCACCGAGTTTTGACCGAGTTCCCCCAAAGTAGCCCCATTTCTGGGAAAGAAACATAAAGTCTCATTTTTTAGCACGAAGCAGGCTTTTAACAAAAAAAAATATGACAAAAAACAGCACGGTATTGTTGTTATTTTATTATTATTACTGTTATTCTGATTATAATTATAAAACTGTACATTTTAAAACTTTTTTTTAAAACAGTGTAAAAAGTTAACGTCATTTAGGAGTTTTTTTGGCTGGTGGCTAATTGTTCTAGTGCAACACTGGTTACGGGGGTTTTTGCCCCGTAAAAACGGGAAAAATCGACACTTAATGTTGATTGTCAGCAAAATCATAAAATGCATTTTTTAAAATTCATCCATCTTTGATGAACAGAAAAATTCCCCGTACTTTTAAAAGGGAATTTTCAACTTAAATTAAGATCCTTTTAGTTCCGTTATATTTTTTTTATATATTTTATAAATTTATTCATCCAGCCATTCATCCATTTTTTCCCAACAATGTTAACGAGTGTTTAATTGACTTTTTAAATTTTTTTTTTTGAGGTCACTTTTTTAAAGAAACAATAAACATATTCCCCTTCGGTTAAGAAATAAGTTTAAGTCTTTAAAAAAAAAGTAATGTGGGGGTAAGCTTCAAAAATTTAACGCACATAAAAATTATGTTTTCTTTTTTTAGCCAGTGAAATGGGTCAAATGATGCTGCTTTTTGAAAACTGGGAAATTAAAATCCTTTTCCCAAATTGAATGTTCAAATTTTGCTTTAGTTAACAAGTCTAAATCTTCCTTCATTTTTTTACTACGTTGTGAAAGATCTTTACCTTTTCTTTGGTAAAAACATTTAATTTATAAATTAGTTTTAAATCTTGGGTATGTACCACATTATTTATATCTAATAACCCTTTTTTAAGATAAAAAAAAAAACTTTTCCCTTGATCATCAAATTTTTGGCCAATTTTTTAAGCTTTCTTTTTATTTCTAAAATTGGGGAAAGCTTTGGTGTTTTCGTATATTTTGCAAATAAAAGTAATCTCTTGTAACATTTTTCCCCCCAGGGACTGTTTAGGTATTCAATGATTTGACCCACGAAAGATGGTATTTTAGGGCCCCTAGTATTCCATCTCGAAGTGCCCATTTGAATATAGACCATTATTCCCTCTGAGTCATGAACCATCTCAGTGTTCTACAATAGAGGTTTTCCTGTTAGAGTAGATTTTGAAATTTTCATTTGTTGAATTTTAACAAAGCAGAATCTAACACTGGTTAAAGTGGGAATTGGAGCGTTTCTGTCAAACTGTCAATCAAAAAAAGAAAGGGCCCTTGCCCACCCCTTTAGACGTCATATCAAAAGCCCCATCTTTCCCCACCCCTTTTTGACTACATACCAGCGCCCCCCCCATAATCCCGCCTTTTTTTACATCAGACAGGGAATTTGCACTGTGGGGCCCCGCCCTGATCCCGCCCCCACCTCGTTCACGGGACCCCAACCCCCCCCCCGGGGTTTTGGGGAAGGAAAACCGTCCCCCCAAGACTCCGCCTTGAACTTTCCCCCCACCTGATTGGTTAAGGAAACTGCGGGCAGTTTAATGGTGTCTGCCCCCCCTTAACCCACCTGCACCTGATTGGTTGGGAAAATGTCAAAGGCAGTTTGATGGATGTTTTCCCTCCCTTTTAACCCACCCTTCCCCCCCCCTTCCCCGCACCCCCATCTCGAAAATAAGCCCGGCATGTTACGTTTTTTCCCCGGGAAGTCCAGAAAGCCCAAAAATCCCCGACGTCCCGGCAGATTGCTGCCTTGGCCCCGACAAGACCGGGTTCCCAACGACTGCCGGCCGAAGGGGCCCCCCGCCCCGTAAGGAGCACCTGATGGAGCCTCCCCCCACTTCCCCCTCCCTCTCCGAGGGCGGGTCCCTGAAAACCCTTCTGAAAGTGGGGGAAAAAAGTGAAGATCTTCTTCTGTTCTATGATCTATGACTTCAATATTTAAAAGAAATTAAAAATTTTTCTAATCTTTTTTTATGACTTGAGCTCCCGGCTTTTCCATCTCACAGGGCTGTCAGGGGATGAATCAGGTCCCCGTGTGCTTGATTTCTTTTCTCTCGATGTGCCTATTGCTGCAAGATGACAAACTGTCACAGTCGCAGACCAGTCGACCAAAGGGGGGATCGACCTCGTTTTTGGACACCTGATGGCGGCCTCCCCCACTTCCCGCCCCTTTTAAAATTCGGTATAAAACAGCAAAACATTTTTTTTAAAAACTCTGACAGGAAATAAATCTATGACCGAGGTCCCAGTGTTCCAGCCCGGGCAAGTACCTTAAGCTTTCCCGCTTTGGGGAAGACCCCCCGTATTAATTTAAAATATCTATCTAATCTTTTGCTTTAGACTTGAGCCCATCGTTTTCCCTCACACAATGATTCTTGTCATTTTTGCCCCAGCAATAGGCATCGGGGGAGAAAGAAATCAGGCACACTGAGACCTTTGCAAGGGCTGTCAGGGGATGAGAGAATCTCAGTGTGCCTATTTCTTTCTCCATTCCCTTTCCGGGCAAGATGACAAAATTCAAGCCCCAGACACGGCCCACCGCCAGCCATCATTTGCTCCCCCGGTGAGGCAGCACCTGATGGTCAGCCTCCCCACCCCATCCCTTCTGAAAATGCGGGATAAAACAGCGCATTTAAAGCCCGGGCAGGGAAACGGAATCATGACCGAGGTCCCAGCGTTCCCGGGCAACTACTTATAGGCTCCTGCTTTGGGTAAACCCCCTATCTATTTTTTTAAAAACTTTTAATCTTTTGGGTTTTTCATTAATTTTTTCTAAGTCAAGCTGCCTTTTCCCCTCTCCCGGGAAAAACCTTTCACAGAAAAATCTAACATCCAGCTGCTGAAAAACCCCAACAGGGTTTCCCAAAAGAAAGACCAAGGGCATTTCAGGCCCAGCTTTTAGCCCCACACCCCGCCTCTAAACACAAGAAGGGGAAATCAGGCTCTGCAAAAAAAGGATCCAACACCGCGTTTTGTGCAAGCAGGAAGGACTGTAGGTGGAAGAAGTTGGTACCCCCCCTGGGGGGACCCGGGTTTACAAACAACTGAGCCCACCCCTTTTAGCACCCATCCCCCCCCTGGGTGACCCCCGAGCCTGGTGGTAAAACTGTTCTCCCACCCAACCTCCCCCTGCTGCTGAGGGAAATTTTTTGGGGGGCCCCCTGGGTGACAGAGAAAGGCCTTTAAAACACTCTTTTAACCACAATACATGGTCATTTTTCAACTGTTTAAAACCGGGCCCCCAGCGCCCATGAACTTTTAGAAAAAATTTTATCTTTTTTCTTTGGGTAAGACTAAAAGAAATATAACTGTTCTTCATGAACTTTTTCCAGGATTAAACCCATTCATGATTATTTTACAAACGGAAAAGTTTTTAAAAAACGGGTGGTGAATCCTTTTATTTTATCTTTAGTATTTAAAACCAAAGGTTTCCGGGGGATGAGGCGTGGGGTATAATTAAGATGCAGCATTTTTTTTCGACCTGGGAAAAATTAATATACAAAATTTATAGGGCTGAAGAAAACAATAGTAGTTTTTCTAAAATAACCAAAATGGGGGTTTCCAAAATGGGGCCCCAGTTTGGGTTCTTTCCCCAAGGGGGCCCCCGAAAATTCAAACCCGGGGCCCCCCGGGAAATTAATTCGGGAAGGGTTTTTTAAATGGAAAAAAAAGGGTCAAATCCCCATAAAAAAAAAAGAAAAAAGTTACATTCCCCTTTTGCCCGAAGGGGGACCCGCTTTTTTAAATGCCGTAAATCTTTTTTTTTTTTGAAGGGGTTTTTCGAAAAAATAATTGGATAGGGGCCCCCCCAAAAACAATTTTTCCATTTTAAATTTAAAGCCAAAATTAAATGTCCCCCGCCAACCGGGGGATGAGAGGTTGTTTTTTCCAAAGGAATTGGGGGTTTTTTCTGACACCAAAATCAGAACTCTACTTTTTAAAAACAATTTACCATTTTTAAAGGGGAAAAACCAGGTATTGGGACAATTAAGAAAACTTTTCCTTAAACAATTAATTCCGGTTTTTAATTAAACATAAAACTTAAACTCTGTCAGAGCCAATTTAAAAAATTGTTTTTAAAAGAAAAAAGATTAAAAGCTCTTTGAATCCCAAAAAAAAATGAAAAAATTTTTAAAAATTTTGCCCATTTTAAATTTTTTGCACTTTGGTCATCAGTGCCTTTTTGTAATACCCCCAAAAAAATGAAATTTTTTTCCTTTTAAAAAATGAAAAATCCCTAAAAACTAAATAATTCCAATTTTAAATTTTTTTCCCCCCAAGCTTAGTTTTTAAAAAAAAAAATTTTTTTTTCAAAAGGAAAATTTTGGCTTAACATGAAAAAAAGCCATTAAAAGCATTTTTAATCCTATTAAAACTTATAAAAAACCCCGTTCAAAGAGGTTGAATTTTTTTTCAAAAGTTTTTTTTTGACTTTTTTTTTTCATTTAGTCCCCTTTGTTCTCCCCCCCCCAAGTTAGAACCATTTGTATTTTTTTAAAAATTGATTAAGCTAAATTAGACCTTTTTATTCCCCCCATATTTCCTTTTGAAAATTGATTTTGCTCAACAAATTAAAACAATTTTTTCAAAGGCAAAACCCCTTTTGGCTCAACTTTTTAAATCAATTTTTTTTTAACCTTTTTTTCCCCCTTTTTATTATAACCCCCAAAATAAAACTTTTTTATGGGCCTTACAATAAACCCATGTATTTTTTTC
Source organism: Polypterus senegalus (assembly GCF_016835505.1). Lineage (NCBI taxonomy): Eukaryota > Metazoa > Chordata > Cladistia > Polypteriformes > Polypteridae > Polypterus > Polypterus senegalus. The sequence goes on from NW_024381790.1 coordinate 15,712, forward strand.
GTTTAAAAACAAGAAAAATTTTTTGTAAAGTTAAAATTTTTTTATTTTAAAGGGGTTAAAAATTTTTCAAATTATTTTTTTTCTTTTTTCAAAAATTCATTCCCTTTTTTTAAAAAATTTTTTAGGCTTCAAAGGGGGTGGAAAGTTTGAGAACACGTTTTTGGTTTTTTTTGGGAAAAACCGTTTGTAATTAAAGGTCCCTTTGCTTATTATTCCCAAAAAAAAATTTTTTTTTAAAATTGGGATTTTAAAATCTCTAATCCAAATTAAAAACATTTTATCAGGGGGAAAGGTCAGGTACCAAATGTTTTTGTATAATAACTAATTTTTGAATTCTTGGGGTTAAAAAAATTGAAAAAAATTTATTTCATCCTTTATGACTAAAATTAGAAAGTTTTTTTTAGGAACTTTTTCACTAAGGGGTGTTATTGATTAGGGCTTAAAAATTTTTTGGTTTAAAAAAGCTAGGGATCGATGGAAAATTTTTAAAAATAATTAAATAAAAAAAATTAATTTGGGTTTCCAGAAAAATTTATAAAGGAGTTTTACTTTCTTTTTAAACATTTTTAAATAAAAAGGACAGTTTCAAAAAATTCTTTTTTAAAAGCATTTTTTTTTTCGGGGAAATTAAAAAAAAATTTAACTTAAACAAAAAAATTTAATTTTAAAGGGTGAAGTTTATATGAAAAAGGAATTTGTGGGGGTCTTAGTTGGGCAGGTTGCTTAGCCCCATTTATTTTCCCCTTGGCCTTTTCCTTCTTATTTCCCCCAAATCCCAAAACATGGGGGATTGGGGAAAAACCCATTTTTGGTTTTGGTCCCGGGGGTCCCCCAAAAAGGTTTTCCGTGCCCTTTTCAAAAACAGACCCGTCCCCGTTTTATTTAGCTTAAAAATGGTTAATTTATGAAAGGATTTTTTTTAAAGGATTTAAAAAGTTAAAAAAAATATTTTTTAACTTTAAAAAAACAATAGGAAAAGGGTTAAAATTAAACAAGCCAAATTAATTTAAAAATTTTTTCAATAATAAAGGTTTTTTTTTTCCTTTTAAAAACTTTTTGGAGGAAAAAAAATAATGAAAATGAACGGCCACTTTTTTAAAAAAATATAATTTAAATATTTTTAAAAATTTAAATAACCCCATGAAAAAAAAGGGTTTATTTAAGGAATTTTTCAATTTGGGAAAAATGGGTTTATAAACTTTGAATTATAAGTGGGGCATGCCCTTGTCCCTGAAAGTCTGGGGAAAGAGTTCAAAAATTCCCATTTTTAAAAATAAAAAGGGGGGGGAAATTTTTTAAAAATATTTAAAAATTTAAAACCGGGGTTTTCCAATTATTTCACAGTGTAAGGGTATTATCTTTTAAAAAAAGGCCCCTATGCGGGGGGTGGATGGCTGTTTCCTTTTTTTTTTGAGACCATTCGTTTTTTCCCTGGGTGGTGAAGTTTTCCCCGCGGGCATTGTCCGGCCTGATCCCAAAAACAAAACATTTATTTTGTGGATTTTTTTCCTAAGGGCTCAAAATGTTTGGGGCTTGTTTGGACCAAAAAGGAAATTAAAAATTCTGTGGCCCTTAAGGGGGGCTGGGTTTTACCAAAAAATTTTTGATTCACCTTTAAAAAAGATAAAATTCATGGATTGGGTTTTTATTTTATAAGGTTTATTTTTTAAACCTATTAAAACAATGATTGGTGGCATTTAACCTGGGAAAAAAACAAAGGGTAGGAGTTTAAAAAGAATTTAAGACCCAAAATTTTAATAAATTTAAAAATGTGGGGTGTTCATTTGAGAACCTGAATCCTGTTTAAATTTTTTCCTTTTTTAAAAAAGCCCCCTGTTTTTTAAAAATAACCACTTTAATTTTATGAAAAAGGTGCCCCCATTCTTTTTTTTAACCTTAATTTTGTAAATCTAAGATTATTAAATTTGGGTGTGGGTAACCTGATTTGAGGGGCAAATTTGGGTTTTTCCCAATTTCCAACTTCTGCGGTCCTATGGGGTCTGATGGAGACTTGGGCCCCAAAAAATTCTAATCTTTACTTTGTAAGTTGATGGTTTTTTGTGGCCGGGGCCTTGTAACAGTCATGAAAAAAAAAGTTAAATTTTAATTTTTAATTTTTCAAAAGGAAAAAATGTTATGGGGTTTCGTTAAAATTCCTTTTTAAATTACAATCACAGTTCCATAAACTTCCCTACTTATTTTTAATCCTACCCTTTACAATTAATTTTGCCCCCAAATATTTTGCCAAAACCCCCTTTTCGTTTTCTTTTTATTTTTAGTTTGAAAAATTTTTCTTCCCTTTAAACCGTGGAATTCTGCATGAAGAAGGGTGGGTCTACCCGTAAAAACATTTTTCTCGCCCTTTTATTCAAAGCCCAGTTTTTCCCTTGGGGGAGAAAAAAGGGCACAAATAAAAAATTTAAAATGGCCCAATTAACCCAAAATAAAAAAATTTTTATGCCCGGAAGGGAAAAAATTTAAAACCCCTGAGAAAAATTAAAACTTTCAAGTTTTGAAAGCAAAAAGGACCAACCCAGGTAAAAGAAAAATTTTCCTCTTTACCCAATCATTTTTCTTTCAGGGTTTTTCTGGATTTTGATGAAACCCCTGAAAAAATTTTGGGGTTTTTTAAATTTTATAAATTTTTTAGAAAAATTTACATTTTTTTTTCCCTTTTTAATAACAAACAAAAAATAAAAAACCCAAGAAAATTGTCATTTTAAAACAAAATGAATATTAAGGGTAATTTTAAATTGAAATTTGAACATCAGGGAAACCCTTAGAATAAGCTGAGGTCCATTTAAGAAAATTTTAAACCCAGTTTTAAAGCTTACCTCTATAACCTAACATTCTGTTAGCCTTCTTAATGGCTTCTGAACACTGTTTGGAAGTTGATAGCTTAGAGTCCACTATGACTCCTAAATCCTTCTCATAAGGTGTACTCTCGATTTTCGACCGCCCATTGTGTATTCAAACCTAATATTTTTACTTCCTATGTGTAATACTTTACATTTACTGACATTAAATTTCATCTGCCACAAATCTGCCCAAGCCTGTATGCTATCCAAGTCCTTCTGTAATGATATAACGGATTCCAAATTATCTGCTAATCCACCTATCTTGGTATCATCTGCAAACTTAACCAGCTTGTTACTTATATTCCTATCTAAATCATTTATATATATTAAAAATAGCAGCGGCCCTAGCACTGACCCCTGTGGAACACCACTCTTAACATCGCCAGTTCTGATGAGGTTCCTCGCACCATCACCCTCTGCTTCCTGTGTCTGAGCCAATTCTGCACCCATCTAAAAACATCACCCTGAATTCCCACTTCTTTTAACTTGATGCCCAACCTCTCATGTGGCACCTTATCAAATGCTTTCTGAAAGTCCAGATAAATAATATCATAAGCTCCACTTTGATCGTATCCTTTTGTTGCCTCCTCATAGAATTCCAACATGTTAGTAAAACACGACCTCCCTCTTCTGAACCCATGCTGACTGTTCAGAATAACTCCTGTCCTTGTCATGTGTTGCTCAATCTTATCCTTAATAATTCCTTCCATTAATTTTCCTGTGATGCTTGTTAAGCTTACTGGCCTATAGTTGCTTGGATCTGCCCTGTCACCCTTTTTATATAATGGGATGATATTTGCCATTTTCCAGTCCTTTGGAATCTCTCCAGTGCACAGTGACTTCCTAAAAATATGTGTCAAGGGTTTATATATGTACTCACTAGCCTCCTTAAGAACACGAGGATAAATATTATCTGGGCCTGGTGATTTGTTTGATTTTATCTTATTTAATCTGAGCAGCACTTCCCCCTCTACAATTTCCAAATCCCTCAGTACCTCCTTAGTAGTTGTTTACCTCTGGCAGGTTATCCACTTGCTCACTTGTAAACACCTCAGAAAAATGTAAGTTTAGGGCATCTGCTATTTCATTGTCTGTATCTTTTAATTCCCTTTACTATTCCTGATGAACTTGACCTCCTCCTTAACTGTTCTTTTACTACTAAAATACTGAAAGAATCTCTTGGGGTCTTCTTTCGCCTTATCTGCTATATTCCTCTCCAACTGTCTTTTAGCCTCTCTGATATCCTTCTTAATGGTTGCCCTCATGTTCTCATATGCTCTACGGTTCTCTTTGCAGTCATTAGTCTTATATGCCTTATACAGCAGTTTTTTCCTTTGCAACTTCTTTTTAAATCTTTATTAATCCATCGTGGAGTTTTTTTAGTTTCCTATTACTTCCAAATTTAGGTATGTATCTGTCCTGCATTACATGTAAAACATTTTAAACCTGTTCCACTGCTCCTCGACTGTCTCCACATTTAAAAGCTTATCCCAGTCTATCCTACTTAGACTTTGTCGCATCTGCTCAAAATTAGCCCTACTAAAGTTCAACTTAACAATTTTAGTCTTTGCATCTGTACTCTTACAAAATACTGAGAATTGTATTACATTATGGTCACTTGACCCTAGTGGTTCAATCACCTCTACACCCTCAATTCTATCCTGATTATTACAGAATACTAAATCCAGACAGGCTTCACCCCTTGTTGGTGCTTTAACATGCTGTGTTAAAAACAGTCGCTGATTACTTCTAAAAACTCCTGCTCTTGTGCTCCTCCATCTGTAAGGTTATCCCAGTTAATATTTGGATAATTAAAGTCCCCCATGACTATAATATCCCCTGTAAACTTGCCTTTTGATATTACTAAAAGATGTGTGTTGAAATTACTGTCTGAATTGGGTGGTCTATAACACACTCCTAAAATGAGACCTTTTCCCTAATATTTTCCAGGTGAAGCCACATGGCCTCACTAAGATGGGGCTCATCATCCAACTGAAGATGACTTACATTTAATTCCTGTTTGGCATAAACAGCAACCCCACCTCCTTTTCTGTTCTGTCTATCCTTCCTAAAAATGTGTATCCCTCTATGTTACACTCATCCCCATCTTTGTTATTTAGCCAGGTTTCCGTTATTGCTATAATATCATAATTATGCTCTGCTACATACAACTCCAACTCACTTACCTTATTTTTGATACTTCTAGCATTAAGGCAAGCTATTTTTAATGTGTTAATCCTTCTATCTTTACGTGTTTGCTTAAAATTTACATTACTAAGCATTTTTATTTCTACACAATTGTTTGTTCTTCCATGTATAGATCTAAACCTGGCCTGTCCTAAACTCCCTGCCACCCCATTCCCTAGTTTAAACAATCCTCGACTAGCCTACACATACGCCTCCCCAATACATTGGTGCCCCTCCGTTCAGATGTAACCCCACGGCGAACAGGTCCCATCTGTTCCAAAAGGAGTCCCAATGCCCCATAAACCTATACCCTTCTACCCTGCACCAAGATTTGAGCCAGCGTTAAGCCTTCTAATCTCCTCAATCTTACCTGGACTGGCGTGGCACAGGCAGAACGGAGAAGACTACCTTGTCAGTTCTGCTCCTCAGCTTGGTACCTAACTCTTTGAATTTGGATCGCAGAACTGACAGACTACCCTTATGTATGTCATTTGTTCCAACGTGGACAATGACAACTGGATCCACCCCGCTCTGGCCAAGAGCCTATCCACCCTTCCAGGAGGTCTCCCACCTGTGCTCCCGGAAGGCAACACACCGTCAGACTCTCTCTCTCTGGAGCACACCTGCGCTTCAATCCCCCTAATGATTGAGTCCCCAACTATCACTACCTCTCTTTTTGGGAACTGGTTTTGAGGTGGCCCTTTGAGGCTCCTCATCCCTGCCTACCACCTCAGAATTATCAGAGTCACCATCCAGCTCCTTAAGGACATGATAACGGTTAGACACTTCTAATTCTGGGGTTGTGCACCCTTTAGCTTACGCCTTGTGACCGTGACCCACCTATTCCTACCTGTCTGGTCTGGAATCTCCTCCCATGCCACCTTGGGGGTGCACACTATCTCTCTAAAGGACACCTGGGCCAAGTCCGCCAATTCTCTATTACAACGCAGGTCAGCCAACTCCTCCTCCAGTTCAGCGACCCTGAGCTCGAGGTGCTGGATCAGCTGGCATCTCTTGCAGATGTAGCCCTCATAGACAACTGGCTCTTCCAAACCATCATCTAAAAAGTCCAACATCCAACAGGACTTGCATTGCACTGGCCTCATTATTAAAATTTGATTTGGGATTACTAAGCTGCCTTAACTTTTTTTCTTAAAATTAAATTTCTTCTTCTTTCAGCTGCTCCTTAACTTAAATGGTAACACTAAGATCTGCTACAGATATTTTACACCTTTTCCCCTTAAGCTCCTGTACTGTTCTCCCTCTCAGCTGCCTGCTGTTTGCCTTTCTATGAGGTTAACTTTACTTTTCTCTGTCTCTTCTCCTAACTTTTGCTCTCCACTCACACTGTTTGTATTCCCCGTATTAATGAACCAATACGCTGTCGCCCACTTAACTGTTCTGCCTCTGGACCGCTAAGGACTGTTTAATCTAAAATAAACAAATAAATAAAACTTTACTACCTTATTTGCTCCTACTGCCCTTGTGCCTGATCGGTGTCTTAACGCAGGCCGCTTACCTGCGCACTACTGAGTTTCCACCTTTACTGCTTTGAAGTCAGCCGCGGCCTTTTTTTCTTTTCCTTTAAAATAAGGAATCGCTGTTACGACGACGCGGTTATTTACTTACAAATGCCGATATCAGTTACTGCTGCTTTCTACCCTGCCCTCGATGCTAATTCAAATACAGATAACAAGAAAGAACAAGTACAAATAACTATTCCAAGCGCACCTCCAAACACCCAGCTACTTTTGATCTTACGTGGGCAAAAAAAAAAAAACCCTTCTAAAGGGAAAAAAGCTTTAAAAATTCCCACACGGTTCCTTAGAGGCAACCAAAACCCAAGTTTTAAGAACAAAATGCATTTTTTAAATTTAAATCTCACACCACAGAACAAGCCAAAAAACTCTCAACAGGCTCTAGCGTTTGCAAAGCACACGTCAGCCACGTCGGTAAGAGAGAGGACTGCACTTGAATTGTGATGTCTGCTCTCTTCACGTGACATACAGTATATATACAGTAACACAGCACGTCACTGGGTCGTCTACTTGTCACTCTGTTGTCACTCTCAGCAGCTCCTCTGCCAGGTTTTCTGCAGTACGTCTCTCAGTAAACTCACAACAGCCAAGAAGGCAGGATGTCATCTTAGTTTCCAATAAAGTGACAAGTGACAGACACGTATGAGCAGATCGCTCTGGATGTCCGGTAGTCAGTTGTCAGGCAAACTGCTGAATCTTGTTTAACCCGGTCTTGACACAATGTACATTCCGTGTTATACAGTCGTGGAGTAATTTTTTGGGATGAGGTTTTTCTACTGGGGATTAAGGCTGAACAAATGTTTTAAATCCTTTGTCATACACAATGACAATGGCTGAAATTCACGGGCAGTCATTTTAGTAGCTACTCATCGACACTTATCTGTCTGGCTGCACTCATTTGTTTAGGAATAAATGTGCTTATTTAAGTTTGAGTGACAGAAGACTGTGATATACCTGCGGTTTTTGATAAGACAGTGGATGCTGTAGCAGAAGTTCTTGGCTCAAAACAGGACACCTTTCACGGGTCAGTGGATGGCAGCCTGAGGAAAGAGGACGAGCAGGACGGACGGTTGAGTGCTTCTGAGATGTCAGTGGAGGTTTGGTGTTGACCCTGCTCTGTTCTGACAGATATTTTCATTTTACAAATTCTTCACTCAGCTTTGTAGTCTCCAATATCATTGA
>NW_024381791.1:0-13474 GCF_016835505.1 Polypterus senegalus
AACTTTGTGCAGGATGTGTTCACCACATTAAATCTTTAAAAATGAAAGATGCATTTACTGTCTTTATTTCTTTAACTGGTTAGGTATGATCCAGGCACTTGGAGGGTTCTTCACATACTTTGTAATTCTTGCTGAGAATGGTTTTCTTCCAATTGACCTTCTTGGAATTAGAGTAGATTGGGATGACAGATACTCTAATGACCTTGAAGATAGTTATGGCCAGCAGTGGGTAAGTAAATGGACCTTCACTATTGGTTAAATGATTTCTATACCTCATTTCTGTAGTGCAAATAAGAATTTTTCCTCTATTTCTTGTCTCCTTAGACCTATGAGCAAAGAAAGATTGTGGAATTCACATGTCACACAGCCTTCTTTGCTAGTATTGTAGTTGTACAGTGGGCAGATTTGATCATCTGCAAAACAAGAAGAAACTCTGTGTTCCAGCAGGGAATGAAGTAAGATACTGTGCTTTTCTGTGGTGTGCATGTTGTTTATTTTTTTGTCTTAAATTTCCTCAACTTTATCAGATGACTTACTTGCATTGATCTTTTCTTTTCAGAAATAAAATTCTTATATTTGGCTTGTTTGAAGAAACAGCATTGGCTGCCTTCCTTTCATACTGCCCTGGAATGGATGTTGCTTTAAGAATGTACCCCTTGAAGTAGGTGTTCTTAATTTACGGGATTCTTTTTACTCTGTGTTTTATTTATATAATAGTTCTATATATTACATCACGGGTCCTCCCTGCATGGAGAGTGCTTTGAGTAGCGAGAAAAGTGCTATATAATGTAAAAGAATTATATAGTAAATACCTACAAAGGAAAATTATTTTATGTAGAGTTGTCTATGATCAGTTTTTTGGGTGGTTTTTATTAGTGAGATGTGTGCCTTTCTTACTATGGTGGTCTAGAATTTTTGTTTGTTAGTAAGTGATATACCTTTTACTCTATGTAAGATGCAGTGCTGCTTTATTTCATTTGTGCATTTCTAAGTATTTTAAACTTACTATATGAAATTAAATAAAACATTAAAATGTAAAACGTGTGATCATTTTAGAATTATTAAAACAAATGTAGCAATTTAGATTTTTTTTTATTAATTCTAAATTGTTTTTTATTGTGCATAGATAAGTTGCACTATATAGTGAAACTCTTAGTTTGCCATCCCTTATGATAACAAAATAAAACTATGCACTAGAAATAAGACGGACATATGTACACACACAACTTAACCTTGCATTCTCTTTCAGGCCCACATGGTGGTTCTGTGCATTCCCATATTCTCTGCTTATCTTCATATATGATGAAATCCGAAAGCTCATTATTAGACGAGCCCAGGAGGTAAAAATTGCATTTTTTGTTTCATTGTGTCGTGTATTGTGTGAAGTGTTTTTTTTTTTTGTTTTTGCATCTCTGCCTTTTCTGTGGCATTTGACTGTCTGATTGTATATTTTAAATTTTGAAACCGTCTATCCTTCTGTAACTAGGGATATTGCAGTCGGACAATGGTTAGTTTTTCAGCCTCATGATTGATTTTCCTACCTTGTTACTTAATGTATAGAACTTTAGTATTCTCACTGTGTTAGCATGAGGTTTCCCAGAGGAGTCCAAATCCTGTCTCCAGAAATGTCCATTTTAGATTAATTGACACAGTATGTAGTCGAGACCTCTTTACTTGAAGGATTTAAAAACTTGTTACTTTCTCCAAACTAAATTTGGATTTTTTACAAGTTAATTTAAAGAAAAAACAATTGGGTCTACTTATAGCTGTCACATTGTATGTCAATAGTTCATTTTACACATGTACACAGGATGTATTGGGACACCTGTAGTGTATGCATCTACATGTTGGTTTTATATTTGTTTTATTTTAACTCTTGTTGTAGTGCAATTTGAACTCTCAATGGCTTTTTAATGGATTATGGATTTTAAAGTAACAAAGCTCTATACTTTAGTGTACGAGTGTGAATTGGTAAGACTTGCCCATTTTTGAGAACAATGCAAATGTAAAACTAATGCCCTGGTTTTTTGCATACCTCAAAATGTAAAAGTGTTTGACTACATAAAGTTTGTGATAATTATCCTTTTTTATGATTCTGATATGTCGATATCCTAATGATGTATTTCTTTATCTCTCTCTCTCTCTAGGTTGGGTGGAAAAAGAGACCTACTATTAATTCATTGCTTATATAGCAACATTTTCCATGCATGGGAGCCTCACTGCTCAGTCCGTTCAACTCTGGATATGTTTTTATACTGAAAACTTAAAAGAAGACTGATTTCAAAAACACAAGACCTAGTTTGTATTTTTTTTTTGTTTGTTTGTTTTTTGTTTTGTTGTGCCTTTTGTTTTGTAGCAGGACCAATTTTATACATGGTTTTTAAATGATGTGTAATTTAAAAAAAAAAACTTAACGGTGACCACACAGCCTCTTTTTGGATTCCTCATGTGTCTGTACATTACATGCATCACACTTTCTTTACTCTTCTCAACCGTTTCTCTTCTCTAGTCTGAACTTTTTATTTTCTATCAGTTAAAGAGCCTGGTGCTGTTCAGTGAATAACATTTCTTTCCTTTTGGTAAAGCCTGATTGTTGGTGTTAGGGCTGGGTGATGATGCAGTAATAGTAATTGAATATTTTAAAAACCTATAATTTTTTTTTTTATCCACAACCAGTGACAATTACTGTCAAACTGACTGAAAGTAACTATTATATAAATAGAGTCAGAATTGTGATTTTACTTTTTTTCTTTACAACATTATGGGCATCATATTTTTATTTTTTTTCAAGCTGCCTTTTGGCAACGGACATGTCTGTTTATTCCAGTTACAGTTTATAGTCTGTCTTCACTCATTGGCTGAAGTGTGTTAGTATAGTCTGCATAAAACAGTGTAGTATTCTTAATTAAAAACTACAACATGCTAAGTGTGGTAAGGGGTGGCTTGAATTGCTTTTCTCCAGAATTGTATTCTTCCCTTCTCTAGTTCCAAGAAAAGGCAAGTCTCTACTTCAGTCCACACGCATTTACAGTAAAATAAGTGAAAGGCTGGCATATGTGGTCATATTGGTGAACTACAAGAAAGAAGTGAAAGTTCTGTGATATAGTGCATCAGGTAATTGACAGGCAAGCTAATTCAATTTCTGCACAATGAGCCAGAAAGAAAATGAGGCTGTCTGAAAGTAATACGCTGTCCATAATGGCAATACATGTTGCTGATAGTAAAAATGCCTCTGTGTTGTGGCTGCTATAGGACATATGAAATTTTTAAAAGTGTAGAATCATAGCTCATGAGAAATGTAGTCTTCAGATCAGCGGTAAGAAAGAAGAAAATGGGTTCTACGGCCACTTAGGTCCCTCAAGACTTTTAGAGGGTGAAAAGTTTTATCCACTGACCATACTGTGCAAAATCTAACAATTGCTAGATGATGTAGAGAAACCTCCAGCATTTCATCTCCTGTAATTGATAATTTTACAGTGTATTATGGGTGCTTTATCTTGGGCTGTTTGCTGCGTGATAGGGAAAAAAGTGATTTAAACAAAGAACAGCTTCTGTGGCAGTTAGGTAGCTGCATTCTCACATTGCATGTTTTCCTTCAAATCATCCACAATGCAAGGCTTGTTCTGATGGCCTTTTCCTTTAAGCATACCCCAAATGAAAAAGTCAGATCCAGGCAACCGTGGTGGCCAAAGCCCCTTTCAAATTACCCTGTTGCCAAAGAAGGACTCCATTTCTACCATACTCCTTGCCGATGTGTGACATTTTGCTCCATCTTGCTGGAAGTAACCTTCCGTTAACTCACAATCATGCAATTGCTTGTGACATCGCTTAAAAGAATTGGTGACCTGATAGGTTCACACCATGAAGATGCGTTGCTCAATACTGTACACCACCATCCTGATGAGAAGTCGAGTGTCTGAGTGAAGGGCACGGGCGGTATACACGCAGGAGTTGCAAACTGGGGTTAAATGTCGCGACGGCTATCCGGTGCCTACCTCATTGCAGGATCATCCTGGCTTGTTCGATGCTCCATATACTGAGGAGCACATTGTTTCGTTCAGATTGCTTCATCCTAGTTAGAGCTATTATACTGTATAATATTCGTGCCTCTTTTGAGTGAATCTCCTGTATTTCAGGTTCATTAATTGGATGGGGGTAAGCCAACAAAGTACTGTATTGTAAAGCACGTGCCATCTTAAAGTGGCTAATATGGATTGAAGCTCTTTTCATGGCTGTTCATTGGTTTGCTCTCCTGGCAAGGACTGCTCGACCAGCTATCAGTACTAGATGACAGCTGTGCAGATGCTTGCTAGGGTTTTGGTGACATTTTCATAATGGTCTCCCAATTGCTGCCATGATTTTTCATACTCTGAAGGGACTTCTTTGTTTTTTTATATTGCTGATGCAGTTGCTGCGCGGTCACTACAGTATGTTGGCTTGTCAGGAACTGCCTATGTGTTAGGTATTGTCATGCTCGTGAGTATCACCAATTTTTACTGCACTGGGGCATTGGGATCCACACACTGACCACAGGGTAAGTGCCCTTTTAGGCTTCACCAACACCACCTCCAGCAGCAACCCAGTCTTTTCCTAAGTGATCTCCCATCCAAGTACTGGCCAGGTTTGTTGAGCTTCAGGTGGATTATCTGGTCTGAAGTGCAGGTGGTATACGAACATAAAAGATACACAAGAAGAGCATCTCGGGAAGTAGTCATCAGATGAGTGATAACAGAACAGAGGAAGAATACTTACTGAGAAGATGGCCGTATTCAGAAGGCAACACCTCAATTATGAAAAAACCTAAATATTCTTGCATTAAACAAGAATCTCTGTTACGTCCCAAACTCTTCTTATGCCTTTTCTCCATTTATTTTGTTGCATATATTACAAAGACCAATCAGATTTGTATTTATGGGCAAAGCCCTCTCTACGGCAGTTTATTCTTATCTTTCTCTGTTTGTGGTCTTGCTTGCATGGAAATACCCAAAAGAATCATATTCACCAATGTAGCAAAGTTCGGTTTGACTAGCTATCACATTGTAGAGATGTCAACAAGCAATTTACAGTCAGAATTTGTGTTCACTCCTTATGCTGCCCACCTTCATCTTCATCTAATGTCACTGAGGTTCCCACTTTTTCTGTTCTCTAAGTTAGGTGGCCAGAATAATGAGGGATCGGTGTCAAAGGAGTTACTTTTAATATGCAGCAGATCTATAAAAGTGCCATGTAACTGAGAGAGCCTGAACTTTATTTACTACCCCCTCATTAAGTGGGTGTGTTTCCTACAGTACTTCAAAATACCTTTATTTGTGTGCTAGCATGCAACCTACTCAGAAATCCAAAGCTTTGAATGTACGGACTAAAGGTCAGTTGGCGAGTAAGAAGCCTACAAGCAGTGCCTCTGACGTGTCTGAGACGACTGCCGAGTTTTTGTTGAGTGAATGGAAGCCTGTGTCTTGTTACTCGTAAGGAGGAGTGTGGCGATTAACTGGTTTCTGTAACCTGCTTATGTCAAGTGTGTGATGCAACACATGCTGACTAAACGCTTCTTTCAGTTGAGTGTGGGAGAGTGGAGAGATTCAGTTCCTGACATTTCTTGTCTGTTCTTAGAGTTTGTACATTTTATTGTTAGTTATCTAACAGAAATGTGTACAAAACAGGAGGTGTTGCCCTGATTTTTGCACTCAAAGACATTGGGAAATAACATTTAATCAAGAGTCCTCTTATAAAGTGAAGCTGCTTGAAATGAATATGTTTGGCCCCAGGAGCTCCAGACCTTAAACTTCAGAACCACTGTTGTAAAGGATACAGTAATTCATTTGTTGTTAATAAAGCAAAAGCCTCGAAGAGAACTTTCTCAAAGTCTTTAATGGTGTCCAGTTACTTCACTGGTTCTGTATATAGAGTGCAGAATACTTAAGTTGTGACACTGCAGATGAAAGCAGAAGGTGAACTATCTCAGCTCTGCAGATGACATGCAGCTTTATTTATCTATAGCCCCTGATGACCCTGATGCTCGGAGCTTTCTGACCCAATGTCTGTCTTGTATTTCTGAATGGATGAGTTGTAATTTCCTCAAGTTGAATGAGAAACAAAAAACTGAAATCTTAGTCTCTACTGAACATGGAAATAATGAGGGTATTAGTAGTAAACTTCATGCCTTAGAATTTAACGTCAAGGTGGGAGTAAAGAACTTGGTTGTAATCATAAACTCTGCTTACACTTTAAATCACACATTAACTAGATTGTGTTTTTTCATTTAAGGAACATTTAAGGAAATTAAGACCTCTTATAACATTCAAGATGCTGAGAAATTCCATCCATTATCCAACCCGCTATATCCTAACTACAGGTTCACCGGGGGGTGTGGGGGGTTTGGGTGGTTTCTGCTGGAGCCAATCCCAGCCAACACAGGGCGTAAGGAAGGAAACAAACCCCGGGCAGGGCACCAGCCCACCGCAGATACTGAGAAATTAATTCACACATTTGTTTTTAGTTGGCTAGATTATTTTACACGTACTCCTAACAGGTCTGCCAAAGAAAGACATCAGTCGATTGCAGTTTGTTCACAATGCAGCAGTAAGATTACTAACCAAAAGAAAAAATTTGAGCACATCTCATCAGTTATAGCCGTTATATTGGCCCATGTCTTTTAGCACTGACTTTAACATACTACAAATAGTATTTAAAGCTTTAAATAATCTGTCTCCTTCCTGTATCTTGGAATGCCTGTCCCCCTACACTTCAAGTCGTATCCTTAACTCTTTTAATGGTGGTCTGCTTGTAATTCCAAGAGCCAAGCATAAAAGAAGTAGTGAGGCAGCCTTTCACTGTTATGCACCAAAAATCTGGAATACTTTACTAATAGAGATACACCAGACCAACACTGTGGAGTATTTAAAAAAAAAAATCGTAAAATCCCACTGCTTTAATTTGGCTTTTTTGTAACTGCTATTTACTTGTACCTCTAATAAATCAGATATGCATAGCACTATCAAACGCTTCAATGAACCTGCAGTATTTATTATCTTTTACTTCTCTCTCATTTCCTTTCCAGTTCTTCTGTGTTTGTGTTCTGTATCACCGCCACCTGATCAAGTCCTATGCAGCAACCTCTGATGTTTGAATGCTTCAATGAAAGTGAATACCCCAATGTGCCACAAAACCCACTGCGTCAAATCCTCTAAGATTGATCGAAGTCCTATGCAGCAACCTCTGATGTTTCAATGCTTCAATGAAAGTGAATACCCCAATGTGCCACAAAACCCACTGTGTCAAATGCTCTAAGACAACAAATAATCTAAGAAATTAAGAACTACTGAAGAGCATTTATGTGAGGTAGAATGGGTGGACTTTTGGCCTTGAGCCCCTAGAAATTTTATTTTTTTAATTAGATTTTTTTTTTTCTTCCCATCATTGGACCATCATTTTAGAGACCAGGCCAAGGGGACACCCACTTAACACCTGGCTGCAATAGATAGATGGTCATTTCCAGAGGGGGTTTCTGGACCACCTGTCTACCTGGGGTCTTACCAACCAGGATCCCGAGCTGTGTTGTCGTTTTGGGTGTGGCCACTTGTTGTACCAGTGCATGCTCCCCAACCTGACCTGACCTGCTGATCTGACATCTTATAAAGCACATTTAGCTACAGCGTTGGTATGAAAAATGTGTTGTAGAAATAAATGTTGTTGTTGTTGACTCTGCTGCATGTGTGGTGCCTGGATTGGGCCCACCCACATGGCTTGTTGGCCCACCATGTTTTGTAACTTAGCTTTTTATTATTTATTTATTTTTAAATAAAAATAAATTTTACTCATATTTGTATTTTAATACACATCTCTCTTGATTAGAATATCAGTTAATTATAAAGGTAAACAGCAAAATCACCAGTTTTAACTCTAAGGGCTCATTTATACTTCACGCTCAGAACGTATGCGCCTGCATCATGGCTGCCACGCGTTCTTAGCCTTTATTTGGTGCGTCCTCTGAGCAGGTCCTCAGAAATTAACACAACGTGTGTGCGATTTGCAGTACCAGCAAAAAGTGCTAAAATTTGGAATGTGACGTCAGAGTCTGTGTTTACTATACTGATGCTCTGTGTAACAAAGGTCAGAGCCGACCTTACTTCCTTAGAAGGTTGTCGTCCTTCAACATCTGCAGTAAGATGCTGCAGATGTTCTACCAGATGGTTGTGGCGAGAGCCCTCTTCAACGCGGTGATGTGTTTGGGAGGCAGCAAAAAGAAGAAGGATGCCTCACACCTGGACAAACTGGTGAGGAAGGCAGGCTCTATTGTAGGCATGGAGCTGGGCAGTTTGACATCTGTGGTGGAGTGACGGGCGCTGAGCAGGCTCCTGTCAATCATGGAGAATCCACTGCATCTACTGAACAGTGTCATCTCCAGGCAGAGGAGCAGCTTCACTGACAGACTGTTGTCACTGTCCTGCTCCACTGACAGACTGAGAAGATTGTTCCTCCCCCACACTATGCGACTCTTCAGTTCCACCCAGGGGGGTAAACATTTACATTATTCAAAGTTATTGTCTGTTTTACCTGCATTTTTATTTTGCATTTTTATTTCTATCTATCTATCTATCTATCTATCTATCTATCTATCTATCTATCTATCTATCTATCTATCTATCTATCTATCTATCCTGCTATTTATACTGCATGTTTGAACACAGTAGCCTCAAAATGTATGAAATGGAAGGGGTTTGGAACCACCAGGACTCTTTCTAGGGGTTGGCAATTAGGCCGAACTGAGTAACAGACCAAGAAGGCCCTTGGTCTTGGACCAAGAACCAAACGGTCAATCTAACAAAGCCTCAGAAGTCCTCTGCTGAGATGGGAGAAACTGTCAGAATGCACGACCACCTCAGCAAGACTCCATTACGCAATCATTTATCATAGAGTGGTTAGATGGAAGCAGCTCTTGCCATATGGCATTAAAATGACTCTGAGAGCATTGGGAAAAATAGTCTCTGGTTTGATTACCAATAAATTGAACACTTTGGACAGAACTCCAAGCAGTATGTTTGGCAAAGACCAGACACTGCTCATCATCTGCCTAATACTATCCATCCAGTGAAACAAGGTAATAGTAGTAGCATCATACTGTGGATGTGCTTTTCAGTGGCAGGGATAAGGAGTCTGGTCAGAACTGAGAGAAGGATGAATGCATCCACATACAAAGAGGTCCTTAAAGAAAGCTTGCTCCATAGTGCATGTAACCTCAGACTGGGGTGACTGCTCACCTTTCAGCACGACAAAGACCCGAAGCATACAACCATGACAATACTGGAGTCTCTGACTGTCCTTGAGTGGCTCAGTCAAGGGGTAGACTTAACACCAAAGAGACCTGCAGTTTACAAATGCTTCCCATTTAATTTAACACAACCTGAGAGGATCTTGCAGGAAGAATGAGATTAAAATTCCCAAATCAGGTATGCAAAGCTTGCAGAGACTTACCTATGATGACTCAAAGCTGTAAATGTTCAATAGAGTCCAGCTGCAGTCAGGACAGTTTTAGGCCTCTGACAGATTCAGCGACCTGAGACATTCTGAGGTCCATAAGATGACACCTCTGTCAGCTGCATCTCTTTTGACCCACTTTCCACTTCCCCAACCCCACGTTAGCAGTAAACTTTTGTGCTAAGTGTACTGTTATAGTAATGGTGGCAAACTGAACGAGAAAAAATATCTCTATTATAAAAAAATCTTAGGGAGGGAGACAGGAGACGAGATGTGATCTTCTCGAAGACAATTTGAAGTCCCGAGAGAGACACTTTAACTTGCTCCCAGCTCTTAAAACAACGACAAGCAAAACATGCAGCTCGCCAGCAATAGAAAGCCAGCAGATGATCCGACCAATTCTCCTTGCATGCGTTCAGCCACCCTAACCACCCCTCTTCCCCCATAAGGCGAGCGGCAGAGACACAAAGTGGCAGAAAGGACAGCGGCTGTACAGTCTTTAAAATGATCGATGGGCAGCGCGACAGCAGCAGCAGAAGGACAGCAGATGATCCGACCGCATCTCCTTAGCATGCGTTCAGCCGACCTCCCCTTCACAACGCGAGCAGCGTGATACATCCTGTGAAAAAAAGTATTGTTTTTACAAAACTTTTAAAGTAAAAGTGAAAATAATGCATATGTAACCATCTCTTTAAATTGTATTTCCAGTAAACCAAACCTGGGGTGGTTGAGAAGCGAGCAGGGGGCGGAGCCCCCTAGTTATAAATAATAAAAAAAAACAGCTTCACCATGATAAAGTGTCGTGCTAATGTAATAAACGCTCTCTTCGACTTACTGCAAGGTCGTGTAATCCCAATGTGTATGCAAAGCCACTCAGCTAACAGAGAAGGTCTTAGCTGGGTGACTCAAACGACTACTTGATACCTCTTTGTGCTTCTGAGGGCAAGTACGCCATTCCTCTGGAGCATAAACTCTGACACAATTAATGCATCATAATGCATCAAATATTAAAATGTTGTACACCAGTAATAATATAGTACTAATGATATAACACAGAGAGGACCACAAAGACAGTACTCTAAAGAGCTCCTAAATGTCTGGCGTGGTAGTATTGCATATTCTGACTGTTTACACAAATTATATGATTTATTTGATTCAGAGACTATAAGAATATGTTGTGTTAGTCGTACCTGAGTGCAGCATATAATTTATTCTTCTTTGTCTTCTTCCTTAGCATTTCCTGTTTCTGTATGGGGTCAAACTCTGATTACTAGTGTAGATCCTTAGCCACAGAGCCACTACTCTGTTGAGTGCACCATATAACTAACGTATTAAAAAGTGAGTCTCATGAATGAGACATGGCAAACACAGATATAAAACGTATACTATAAAATACAAAATGTTAAGATTTTTTGTTCAATTTGTTTCTAATATATGACATCAAAACAATTGCTTCAGATGCAGAACTAAGAGACCTCGATCGCTTAGAAGTTTAATAAATGCTGAATACACAATTGAGTGCAGGAACTGAAGGGAATTGAAATCATCATGAGGGGTGTGTCTTATAGGTGTCAGTTCACCAGCTTAAATAGGGAATGGCTTCAGAAGGGGCGCCAATTTATGGAGCATCTGAAGTGCTCAAATCTGTCCGAGGCCTAAAACTGTCCTGACTGCAACAGGACACTTCTCTAATTGGTGGCAAAGGGGCTTCTACAAAGTACTGAATTAAGTGCCTGAATACTTACGTGAATTTGAGAGATTTCAGTTTTTGGCTTTTAATAAATTTTCAAACTGTTCTGAAAATGTATATTTACATTAATTTGTCCAAGGTGACTTACAACATTTATGATAAAATTGGGTACATTTCTTTTGGTTATCCATTTGGCACACAGGCAGGTCAAGTGACTTGCTTATGGTCACAGAGTGTCAGTAATGGGACTTGAACACACAAGCTCAGGTTCTGAAGTCCAAAGCTTAACTATTACACTGCACTGTTTACTTAACATTTGTTCTCACTTTGTTATTATGGATTATTAAGTGTGGATTGATGGGCAAAATAGTGGGTGAGGCAACACACTGTACCAGTTCACACTCCCTAACCTGACCCGACCTGATGAATATTTTGCAGGGCCAGGGCTGTGAACTTATTATCCAGAACAATGGCATCACCTTGCCAGAAGACCACTTTAATAATGATGATGTTGCCATACCTGACATGAAAAAGATTGTGCTAATTATTCTCCAACGATTATCTTTTCTTAAATGTCACAGAGATATTGTCATTTTAGTGATAACTGCAGGCAATAAGATTGACCTAGTGTTTATATATAGTACATTACCATGAGCATGCTGTGAGGTAACTTGCTTCATAAACAGAAAAACAACAAGTGTGTGGAAATGCCTGCTGCCTATCAACTTTATGTGCCTCATTTACTAATCTGTTCACACCTTTTGAACAATTCTGTGACCCTTAGCTAATGGGTAAAGTTAATATAATAAGAGTACTTAAGTAACTCAAATGAAGAAACAGAGCAAAACTTTGATTGTTTTGGGTCAAAATCTAACCTCAGCACTTGGAATTTACATGCCTTTCTGATATCAGTGTAGATTTTCCCTTCAGCATCCTAAAGACGAGTCAATCTGGTTGAGTTACAACTCATTGTTGTCCCATTGTTACAACATTTGCCCCAAAGTGGATTAGTGCCCATTCCAAGTGTGATTCCTGCTATGCACACAACATGTCTGGGGTAATCTGCAAACTCCTGCAACCTGTTAAAAGAAAAGAGGTAATGAATTGAAAGAAGCGGATTTGACATGGGAGGAGCAGCTTAGGGACGCCAACAATAAATAACATTTATGCTCAAAGGACACCACAGTGTGAGGCTTTTATAACAATCAATTTATTAGTCAGTGAATAATGAATTCCTTTAAAAGCTAAATAAATAATTAAACTGACTTTATTTTTAACCAGTAAAATAATACTCCACATCATGATACAACTTGGACAATCAATATATCAAATCCATCCAATGGACACAAATCACAATAAGATTATAAATCCTCTTGGGCTATTGTTGGGCTATCCTATTGTTTCAGCCCATTTTTCTATTTTCAACCTCTATCCCAGTTTGTGGATTTTCACATACAGCATCAGGTTCGCCAACTCTTACATCAAAGAATCCTTACCACACACACAGTCTCCTATATTGGTTTCAGTGAAAATTGAATCTCTGTATACTAACAGCCCCCCAGGAAGCAGCGGTTATTACTTTAAATAAATGGTGCACTTTTGTAACCCCTTTCTGTGAATTATTTTAGCTCATATTACTCAGATTGTGATAAAATGAAAACTCAGAAGATATCTTAGCAATAGGTATGTCTTTTAGTCCCAGCATTATTGTGGTACAATTTGAATTATTCTCAGCAACCGACTTATTCCATCCCTACATTCAACTCGAACGCCAGTGACAAGTCCACCTCTGACCATCAGTGTGGACTGTACATAACTGAAGATCAAGTGAGGAGACAACTGAGGAAGCTACACACAAGAAAAATGTGTGGGACCAGGTGGACTTAGTCATCAAATTGTTAAGTCCTGTGCTGACTAATTTTATGATGTCCTTTGTCACCTGCTCAGTCTGTGCCTAAGGCTTCAGAAACTGCCACTGCTGTGGAAAAAATCCTACCTTGTTCCTGTTCCAAAGAAGGCAGGCGCCTCTGCACCTAATGATTACACACCAGTGGCACTTACATCTCACATAAGGAAGACCTTTGGGTTACTAGTCCTGGACTATATGAGTCCTCTTGTGATAGACCACCTGGACCCACTGCAGTTTGCCTATCAGACTGGAGTGGAGGATACACTATCTGTCGGCTCCATAAGGCTTATTCTCACCTGGACAAAGATAACAGCACCGTGAGGATTATGTTTTATGATTTCTCCAGTGCCTTCAATACCATCCAGCCATCCCTGTTAAGAGGTAAACTCAGGATATGCATG
>NW_024381792.1:0-9121 GCF_016835505.1 Polypterus senegalus
CCTACATCCTAATCCTCATTCCTCCAAGGCCGGAACTTCGAACTTGGAGGAAGGCGAAATACAGTTTCCACCACTCCAGAATGTGCATAGAAGGAGAATACTGGCGACAATTTGGGTATGAAGCTGCGTGATGAGATGACACATGACCAAAGAAAAATTCTGCATCAGAGTTCTTCAGCGTATTGCTAGATCAAGCCATGGTATCAATGACAGACAGTTCAAGAAGATGAAATCTCATTAATGATTATTTTGGATTCCTACATGCTTTCCAGCGCATGATCGTATGAGTGAAAGTGATTTGAGAAACTGTTGTCAGGCTGTCAGCAAGGTCTTAACAGATGCAGTTAGTGGGTCCGATGTTGGCGCTCTTGATTTGTAATACCGAGTTGTGCATTCAAGCACATTGGTTCCAACACAAAGCTTCTGCTCTGCAAAGTTTGCAATTTGTATCTGAGAATAGCTTGCAGGATTAGGTTCCTGAAAGTCGCGGTGGCGCTATGCATTACTTTGACCATCTCTGTAGCGGTCGGCGTCTGCTGTGCACAGCTTTTCCAAGCTCAACCTAATTAAGGATGATTTGAGGACCAGCATGACCAAAGGCGACTGAATGGTTTGGCATTAATATCAATTGAGCAAGATGTTGGCCAAACCCTTGATTGCCGGAACTGATAGGATTTATAGGATGAAAGTCGCGGAAGTAGTTAATTAAAGTCTTCAGGAAATTCAGTTCAGTGTATCTCTTAGTCTTATAAACAATGGTAATTTATTATCCAAATTGCAATCTTCACCTAACTCCTAATAATATTGTCACGCCGTAACTTTGACAAATGCATTATAGCAAGCGTTAATTTTAGAGATTGTTTGGATTCATTCAGAGATCCCATAAAATCATGAAATATCCCTATATTACCGGCCTTTACTAGATCCAGAACAAAATCAATATTTTATCACTCTGCACTCTGCATACACACAAGCGCATGTAGGCTTGCTGGTCATCTAAGGCCTTTTCCGGACGTTTTATTAGAACACCTTACTGAGCCCCCCCCCCATCCGATGCCTGCACATCCGAGGCCTGCACATTTCTGAATCGCATATGTCCCCAAACTGCTAAGAATGGCCCTGATTGAGAGTCAGGAGAGATCCTCCGTGATGGAGATGCCCAAGAATTTTTGTGCTGCAGTCCCCAATAATAAACCACTAATAATGTTTAGCCTATGTCATCAATTCCATAATCAACTGTTTTGTCTTGTTGACATTAAGGGACAGATTGTTGCTCTGTAAGATGTTTCATCTTCATTATGAATTAGTTCCACTACTGTTGTATTATCAGCAAATTTAAAGAGTTGATTTGTGCTGCATTTGGCAGTACAGTCTTGTGTTAGCAGAGTAAATTGCAAAGGACTGAGTACACAGCCCTTAGTAGCCCGCATGCTTAATTTGATGGTGCGCACACATACTATCTATTGTCTTTCTGACAAGAAGTCTAAGATCCAGTTACAATGTGAGGTGTTCAATCCGAAAGTTTCACTACTACCTGCTGTCTTTTGAGTTTCAGCATTTGTAGCTTTGTACCATCAGTGGGAATTGAAAATGAAAGTAGCCATTGTCGTTGTGTTCTGAATTCTCACATGCATGTTCATCCACGATGTCAACAGCAGAATGGCTATGAAGCTACACAGAAAACATAGCATTCTTGATGATGGTTTGTTTGGGAAGGGAAGGAACAATGATAACTACTCCAGAAAACACAATTAAAAATAATGAAGATTAGGTGAAATTATTTTTGTTAAATAGTTTAGTAATCTGGAAATTCTATGCCAAGCTGTTGTGCTTTTGTTTTTGTGATGATTGCCTTCTCATACTTAGTAACAATTAAACTACCTTCTGTTAAGCTAAGTATTGCCTATATTCTCCTGCTGAGCTCAATAGCCAGTTAAGTGGGGACTGTTTTGTTTCCATTTGGTCATCTGATCAGTAAAATGGGAATATTCTTCTTTCATTTCCTTTCCTTGCTCAGAAAATTCATGGCTATGTCCATTTGAAACCACCAGATATCTGTGTTTCTGATTTGCTTGAATGGATATTGGTAGCAGCCTAAGAGATAGCTGTCCTATCTGTGATTTGTCTCCACAATCAACCAATTTACATCTTTGCTGATTGCTGCCAGGCTGCTGTCCTGTAAATATACACACAGCCAGTTCCCCAACTTCTCAGCAGCCGCCTTGCCTATGTCCTTTCTGCACAAGTTGCTGGATTTAGCCAAGTGTAGTTGGTAGCTACCTCATTGCTGTTTCTAGCCTGCTTACTCACTTTGTGAACAGTTGCTGTTTCTCTCATGACCCAGCTGCCAAATTTAAATGGCAGCACTAAATAGCATTCCATATCTTTTTGACCTACCGTCAGATAAATTAGCAAGTAGATTTTTTGGGGCATACCAAATAGAGGATTAGCTCCCCATCTGTTATGTTTGTTTGTGAATTTTGCCCTTTTGTTTTCCTTGTTTTATGTTTTCCCTAGGCTGTACTTATGCAAAGTGACAATAATGATATTAAATGAGATTCAAGGACTGAGACATGAGAGTAAATCAGGCAACAGATTCCTAATCTTTACACAAAACCTGCTGTCATAAAATGTTTGCAAATAGTATTTTATGGATTTAGAAAATACCGCATGTCCTAAACACTAAACATCAAGTCAAAACTCAATAACCAAGAAAACTAGACTTAATGCTTCTAAATGCACCTGAGAATATTTAAAACCTTGGACAATGTGGAGCATGTAACAAAATGTAGTCGCACAATGGCAATAGTGTTTTCCTGGGAATATGTGTGAGTGAGAAGGATACACGGGTGTAGCTATTTATAGAACATATAGATTAGCAGCTTAAATAGTCAGATGGCGGCATTTACAGGTTAGGTGGTTTTGAAGCTCTGGTACTGACTGGAGAAATAGTAAGTGGCTGCAGGCTGGAGGTGCGTGTCGGCAGTTGGAGGGGAGATTTGTGGTACACAACATGAATGAATCCGGCTGCAACGTGCAGTGCACTCAGATGCTAAGGTACCTAGCTGCAGGTAAATAAAGGAAAAAGTTTGCTATGTCGTGTAGAGAGAAGAAGGGAGAGAGTGAATGAGCAGTGATTACTTACCAGCGAGTAATCGGAAGTTGGAACGGCCGTTTTGTGGATTGTTGTGGATATATATGCTGGGAACATTATCTTTACCCTGAAGAGACCTGAAAAGATGGTGAAGGGGTAAAGCTTCAGTGGACTCTGAATGTCTTGGGAGAACCTTTTCTGAGTAATCTGGATAAGGAAACAAAAAGGGAACAGGCCCAGAGTGCCAACGTTTTTGCTTGTTTGTTTTATTTATTTTTTTATTTTCAATTGCAAAAATATGGACTTTGCACTGCTTGCACTTTATTTGTTTGTCTGATGATTTTTGGAAGATACCAAAAACTGATATTTTCATATCACTTGATTTAATGAAGAACTGTGTATTTTGTTTAGCATCTTGTCTGTGTCTCACTAACCATAGTTTAGGCTTGAGTAAGAGCCATTGGAAGGCTTGTGGTGAGCACAGGGCATAACAAACAACCTCCATAAAACATTGTGGTGATCATGTCACTTGATACAACTGTCATAGCAATGGGTGCCAAATGTTATTTTCTTTGTACTCACTAATGAAAGACTTTCGTAATCTGTGCCACTAGTAATGTACTTTATTCTCTGAGACTACTAGAGCCACCCTTTCCAATATGCATATCACACACTGTCCATGGGGCCTGTGATCAGAGGACTGATGTGGAGGAGCCTGTTGCAGGTTCCAGATCTTTGTGATTTAGGAGCTCTGCTGGACAGCCAATTGGTTGCTTGGGTTACTTGAGTCAGATAACTCCTCCCACAACTCTAGTCTTAAACATAGTGTAACCAGGTGTATCATAATATACCAAATCCCTCTATATTTAATCTACCTCCATATTTAACTTACCAGATCTATCCATATTTCTGCTTCAGTCACTGAAGTATAATGTAAAGCGACAACCTCCTCAAAGGAGCAGAGCTGTGGAGGTCTGAAGCTTGACTCTGTTGGGGTTTTGCTGTTTCATGAACTATCAGATTTACTTACTTCACAGTCACCAGTTGTGATAATTGTCTATTAGCAAGCAGAAAGTTGGCATCAAGTCAACATCAATCAGGAGCACAGAAAAGATAAAATTAAAGAATGAAGAAGCAGTGTGTTATTAAATCGAAATTGTGGGGGGGCACGAAGATTCCACTTAAGACCCCAGTTTGGCTAGGGGCAGCACTGCTATATAATATCTTATTTTAATGTAGTAATCAGGAGAAGTGATGTAGGCTAAATAAGAAAATATAATTTTTAGTCAAAAAAATCTAAGTGATGAGACTGATATTAAAAGTGAAGTAATATAGCTAAGCACACTCTCAAAAGGAAGGTATTTTATCCAATATAAGTTGACCTGGGAATGCACATTAATGCCACTAATAACAACATGCTCCGTGGACTCAAGGACAGTAGTGATAGCAACCAGAAGACACATGTTCCACAAAATGAGGACACCCTAAGCAGAACAAGAGATGTGAAAATAAATGAACATCTTTAGAAGATTCAAATCCATTTTAAAAGTACAGAATTGTAATTAGCATATGACAAAACCCTTATAGCAAAGAAAAAGAAGGAAAAATCTATAATGAAGCTAGGAAAAATTTTAAAATAAACCAAACTGTAAGGCCTGCAAATCTAATTTGGTGATCAGATTGCTGGTGACATCCCAAACTCCATTAAGCCTAATCAATCCTAGTAAACACAATTTATGTTAATTGAAATACAAGCACTTGCCCAAAACTTCTTTCACAATCTATCTCTTAACACTTTCAGTAAAAAATATTTATATGCAGTATATATATATATACAGTATATATATACATACTGTATGTATTGTGAGCTGGAGGGTTAATCGCACCCCAAATAAATACAGACGCCCCTGGGAAACCACAAACCCTCAAACACTGACTACCACCCTCACATTGCTCCTTATCCTTGCACTATAACGCGTAATACAAGCCTCGCGGTACTCCGCCAACTTATAAGCCTTAGCAGCCTGTCAGTATTGGAATTGATTGTTTTCTTTTAACTCTCTCCGCCTCCTAAGCGGAACTGTCATCTCTGACTTGTCATGGAGCATGTTTAAGCTCATGTGTTTGCGGTGTTTGAATAAAAATCCTTCTTGTTTCTACGACCTCCTGTGTCTCTGTGCAAATCTGTGACCCAAGCGTGACAGTATGTGTATATATACTCTCTCTCTCTATATATATATATTGTGAACCTGGCCCGGACACAGACAGGCAGACATGTTGTTTAAAACACCACACGTTTATTTACACTAATTATTTACAATAAAGGTCACTAAGACCCCAGCCAATGGTCACTCAGACCTCAGTCACGTGCACAATACCCCAAAACAATCACAGACCTGGCCACAAATGCCTGTCTTCGGGCCGCCTCCACACCTCCTCTTGCCCCGACTCTAGCCTCGAATGAATGGATACCTGGATGAGCACCAGGTGTTCCCGGCATTCCTCCTCTGGCTACGCCCCAGCGTGGCGGAGGTGCCGGCTGTCCTCCCGGCTGCTCTCTGGGCGCCATCATAAATCTTCCCCCCAGCACTTCCTGGTGTGGCGGAAGTGCTGGGGTAACAGGTCCCCAAGGCATTGGGGCGCCTCCTGGCGGTGACCTCTGGCCCCTACAGGGTAGGGCTTCCATGCCCTGTACCCGTGGCCCCCAAAGCAACCCAGAAGGCAACCCCATGTGATCCAGGGTGGGTGCAGACCCACATCCGGTCCTTCCCATCGCCCCAGCCGGGTCATGGCCCCTGGCATCCCTGACAATATATGTATATATATATATATATATATATATGTATATATATATATATATATATACATATATATATATATATATATGTATATATATATATATATATATATATATATATATATATATATATGTATATATGTACTGTATATAGTGGCCAAATACAGCAATGACAGGCTAAATTGATCAATAGTTGGAGTAGAAACCAGTTGTTCCATTTAATAAGAAGCCAAAACAAAAGAAACTGATACCTGTCTTGGCATATTATGCCAGATTTAAGGCTAAATGAAGTAAACAAGAGGATGGAGAGATGCGTAATTTTAAAATAAGTGGAGGGTTTTCTGCATTTCAGGAGCCTAGTCTTGGGGGTTGTTTGTCAGCTAAGTGACATCCTCTTTTGGACGTCCTGGTCTTTTAAAGGTGACATACCAGAAAAACCATGATCAAGTGCCCTCGTTGGACGGCTTTGCATTACTAGAGTGGAAAAAGATGAGAATACCATTAACGATAATGTCCTCTCCCATCCCGGGTGGTTACATGCCTTGGACAAGCTTATATATATATGTATGTATATACATGCACACATATTTCTATATATTTTTTCTCTATCATTGGACAATTTTGGGTTTTTATCCTTTCCATAATCTATTTCACCTTTTGACACATTGTTTATGTGCCTGCAGTTCACAAAATTCCTGTAACAGGGCTTCCTAACCTTTTTAAAAGATGCACCCATCTTCTTCCAGCTCTCTGTAATCTCTGAAAAGAATTCAAACAGTCATTGAATTAGGCAATTTTGAACATGTATAAATGTGGCAAAGACTGTAGCAAACCTGCTTACATATGGTGCTATTTCTGTTTAAATTTGATAACTGCCTCATAAAAGTCAAAACCAATATAATCATGTTCACACACAGGATGCTTGCATTATATTGCTGACAGCTTGCTATCTGGGAAAAAAAGCTCTTAGTTTTAGCAATGTCATTAAGACATGTGGCAGAAACAATTACTGTTACAGGTGCATATAATGATAATTCTTTTCTTTATCTCACTTTTATACCTTGCAGTCTATTTAAGCATGTATTCAGCTTTGGCCACAGTCCTATTTAAAGCTATGCTAGAAAGCCATACTGCACTGTAAATCAGGCCTTTAGTATTTTGTATCTTATCCTTGCCTTTCTTTCAACACCATTCCTTGAAATATTTCTGTTGTTAAATAACAGAAGTGCACTGTTTCACCTTGTATTGTAATGTGAGTTGTTCTGTAAATTTCATCAAATACCTTCAATGATGAATTAGTGAGTTCATTCATTCATCCATAACATAATGAGATGTGCCTGCTAGCCAGTCAAGCACACTGGGACTACAAAAAATACCACACCTTTCCAGGTGACCTGTCCCCACAGACAACTTCAACAGATGAATAGAAGGATCTACTCAGCTTGCAACCACAGGTCAGAATGGAGATAACAAAGTTTATTAAATAGGTGTCTATGGTGACCAATGCAGCAAACAACATCATAATCATTCATGAAAAAAATTCTTACTTCACGCATGTACATAATTCACATGTCAAGTCATCCAGTCATATGCTTACAATATCCCAAATACACATATTTTTACTACAAATATTTTTATATAAACAACCCAGAAACCAATCTTGTGTACTAAAATTGAACACACTTAAAGAAGAATGAGCATTTGAATTGTATGCCTGCATCCTGTTACATTCACATTCATATCTACAAGTGGAGCACCTCGGGGTTTTGTATATACAGGGTCAAAATGATGTTAACATTTGAATGGTAGAAACAAATTATCCACAAAACATACTTCATATGTGCAAGATGATTTACAAGAATGTCTCAACCTGTTCGCCATCATGTTCAACACATGTAAGTAAGTATATACATAGCAGTATCATTAGTGTTAACAAAATTTTGACTCACCATATATCTATACTAATAAAAGGCAAAGCCCTCACTCACTCACTCACTCACTCACTCACTCATCACTAATTCTCCAACTTCATGTGTAGGTAGAAGGCTGAAATTTGGCAGGCTCATTCCTTACAGCTTACTTACAAAAGTTGGGCAGGTTTCATTTCGAAATTGTATGTGTAATGGTCATAATTGGAACCTATTTTTCTCCATTTCTCCATGGGGGGCGAAGCTGCGTGTGACATCATCATGCCTCCCACATAATCACGTGAACTGACTGTGACCACAGTACGTAGAAAGTAGGAAGAGCTCCCAAAGAGCACTGAAGAAAACGCAGAATATTTTATTCATGAGATACAAGTTTAATGAGAAGACACAAGGTTTAAACGAGACTTTGGATCACTTTGTAACGGAGTTAAAATTGCTGTAGAAACTTTTAAGTGCCGGGTCTTAGCTAACATTAAATAAAGCCGTGGACATCAACATCACACAAGAGAGCAGCTCACGTGAACTGACTGAACGCAGTACGAGTGATCACTTCCATGCATCAAACCTCTTCAAAAAACGCATTACACAATTGACAAGGTGATGGCTTTATATGTTGTTCGCTTTATAAAACAGCGGAGAAGTTGTGTAAAGGCTGTTTCACAAAAAAACAGCAGAGCATCTTATATGAGCAGGCAGTCAGCTAAAGAAGGGAATCAATAAATATCTATAATCGTAGTAAACGAACAAAAAATAACATACAAGCCGCGGATTAAATAAAGGAAATGGGTACCGGAATAGTAAAGTAAGTCTCGAATAGCTACAACAATAACTATAAGAATCGTAATAAACAAACAATAAAACAGTACAGAACCGCGAAGCAAGGAGAAACGATGGCCTTATATGGCGTTCGTTTATAAAGCAGAGGAGAAGCTGTGTGAAGGCAGCTACACAAAAACAGTAGAGCGCACACTCTGAATGTATTCCTCGCATCACCGTATACCCTCTGATCTCCCATTTCAATTCAAACGCTCAAATTTCCAGTAAGGCTCTGCTTGCGATGACATTTAATAAGTCTCATGGACACACCCTACAAAAGGTTGCAATTGATTTGAGGCAACATTGCTTTCCTCCTGCACAAAATTATACGTTGCATTCTCAAAAGTAATCTCAGTGCACAGCTTGGTCATACTACAACCGGAGTGCTGAACTGACAACGTGGTATACAAAGAGATCCTTAACAGACAGTTATTGGTATATTTTCCCTCAGTTTAAAAGGTTTTCTTTTCTTCTTAATAAAAATTT
>NW_024381793.1:0-49778 GCF_016835505.1 Polypterus senegalus
TATTTGGTTCTTGTGATTTGGGTTTTTAAAATGAAGTTCGATTTGTGCAATGTTTTTTCTGCTGTGCTTAAAACTCATTTTAAAACATTGTTACAGCTTATCGTGCTTTAGTTTAATAGCGTGATCTCCTGCAATCTTTACTTTTGTTTGCTTGTGAGTTGGTTTTTGCAAGCGCTCGGATTTTTCTGCTGTGCTTAAAAGTCATTTTAAAAATGCATGCCAAGCACGATGCAGCAGAGAGATTAGAGAGCGGGCAGCTGACAGGGAAGGGATTGGGGACGGATAGGTGTGTGTGTGTGTGTGTTTTGTGCAGCCAAGCACACAGAGAGAGAGCTCATGAGCCAGCCTGCTCCTGTAGCTGAGGTAGGGAGGAGGGAGGGGCTTGGTGGTGTGTGTACTACAGAGAGAGAGCGAGCAAGTCAGCTCGTGTAGCTGATCAGGGAGCCTGGGTGTTTTGTGTCAGTGTTATTCAATGTTTTTACTTTAGTTTACTATTACACTGTGGATTCTATGGTGTAATTAACTATATTTGTGCTTAATCTTTACATATTTATACATTTTGCATACAGTTTGTACGGTCTGAACGGATTAATTGTATTTACATACAATCCTATGGGGAAACTGCTTCAGTTCGATGATCACTCCGGTTTACACCAAAGTTCTGGAACTTAATTATGGTCGTGAACCGAGGTTCCACTCGTATAGAAATAGTTTTACTGTCAAATAATGCAAAGAGTACACGACACGCAGTCGCCTAATTCTGAGCTCATCAGGCATACACACTCACTGCATCCTCCTCGAATCAAACCCCAGATATCAGCACTAGAGGCAAAGCCTCTTGCATTGCACCACGGCTGTGGTTCGTTTATTTGACAGTATGTAGATTGGGGTATATATATAAGATAACTCCTGTAGCCACAATAAATGCCTTTATTGAATAGACAAACCAGGGTGAGCAAGTTCCTTTCTACTGCAGCTACAGCCCATAACATTAAAAACACTCAATAATAACTCATAAACTTATTATTTAGGAAAATCGCAACATTTTACTCACCAAAATTCGGATTATTTGTAAAAATCCATCCTCTCTCTTTCCTCAAAAAGTTCAATTACTCTGTCTGACAGATTATCTGTGTGCTTCAGTTCCATCAAAAAAGTCCCTTTCTATGCCATCGAAGCTAACGCTGAAAGTCAAACCTGCTCTGTCATATTCTGCAAAGTGGGCCCTACTGATACCAACTCAAAATCTGATTGGTGAAGCAACACTTTAAACGATAGTTATTCTGTGTAAGAGGGTCTGCAGAACGATTGTGAAGGCCTCTCGCCTGGCAGCAAATGATGGCTGAAATGTGATTGGTTAAATGCTTTAATTCGAAAATACATGTCTGAAGCAGCACAACCATCGGAAAAGCTATGAAAGAAAGTGGACAGACTATTTGGAATTATTTAATAAGTATTCATGGACAAAAATATAATTAACATCAGTTAGTGATTCAGATATTTTTTAGGCCAGCAGAGAAGACATGACTTCGCCAGGTCTTTAGCATCGAGGCTTTATACCCTGTGTCTTCTCATTAAACTTTTATCTCGCATGTCCATGGTTTTATTTAATTTTAGTTCAGACCCGCACTTAAAGTTTTCTCGATTTGCTAAGGGATCGTTTCCACAGTAGCTGCACTTATGAATATGCTAAGCACAGTCCTTCACCCGTGAACATTTACCTTATATGGGCAGGCACTCATATGTGGGAGGCTGATGATGCGAGACGCAACTCTGCCTCACAGGCACAGCTGCAGGCTATGGCGTATACAGTATATGGATGAAATTAGGTTTCAGTTATACCATTACGCGTAGAATTTCAAAGTGGAACCTGCCTAACTTTGTAAGTAAGCTGTAAGGAATGAGCCACCCAAAATTTCAGCTCCACTTACACTGGAAGTTGGAGATTAGTGCTGAGTGAGTCAGTGAGTGAGTGAGTGAGTGAGTCAGTCAGTCAGTCAGTCCCTTTTTGCCTTTATTAGTATAGATATCCGTGACACCAAAGCTCAGGTAGCAGAAATCCCAAAAGAACATGGGAAGTGAAATCATAAGAATATCACGCCATTGCAGCAGTGCGGCCCAGGAAACACCAAAACAACTAGAGCCAGACTACAGTGTGATGTTCAGTCGAGGATGAAGGCATAGGAAGAAGGGAACCCCAGATCTTACTACAACTCAAAAATTCCCCAAAAGTTTGGGTTAGAGGAGTTTTTGAGGTTTAGTCAGTAAAAGTTGTTTAAAATTTTTTTTATTTATTTAAAAAGCATTTTTAAAAACAACATCATCCCCAAAAGGGAATTTAAAAACCAAAATATCAGATACAACAAAAAAAGGGAAAAATAAAAGAACAAAAAACAAAAAGGAGCTGGGGAGTTTTAAAATACAAAGTTAAAGATAGTCAAAATTACTTTGGGGTAAAAAGAAAAGGGAAGATTGAAGAAAAAAAGGGACCCCTGCCCAAGGGCAAAAAACTGTTCTAGAGTTTTGGGGCTGGCTAAAAAAACCCCAAACCCCCTTTAGATTTTTATCCGGGGTTTGGGAAAAAAGCATTTTGGGTTTTGGGGGTCTTGGGGTTTTTAGGGACGGTAAAAGGTACATTGAGAGGAGCGGGACAGAAAAGGGGTTAAAAGGGTTTTTTGTAAATAAGGGAGACTTATTCCCCCCTGATTTCGGGTTCCAAAGGGTTAAAAGGACCCCTGGGAATTTTTAAAAAACAGCGGGTTTTTTTGCAGGTAATTTTTTTGTTTGAATATTATCCCCCCTTTCCCAGAGGCCCCTTTACTTTCCAGATAAATAAATACTTTACCAAAAAAGGGGGGGCACCCCAGAAAAATTGATGAGCAGGGGCCCAACTCACCTGAATACACCAATCCAGAAAAGACCCCCAAAACCGGAAATGGGGCCGGGGGAAAAATCCGGGGCCATCCCGACTGATAAACCAAAAGGTTGGTTTAGGGGAAAATTAATTTTTTTACACGAAAGGGGAAATAAATTTTTTAAAGTCAAAAGGAATGCACAGAAACAGGGGTGCCCCAAACCCACTTTAAAAGAAAAACACACTGGAAAAGGGTAAAAAGTGAATCACGGGAGATATAATGCCAAAAAAATGAGGGGGGACATAAAGGTTTGGGTCCCCAAAAAAGAATAACCCTTTCGGGAGCAGGACCCCACCCCTTCTAGAAAGATGCAGGGAATACAAAAAAGGGGCCCCCCCTACTTTTAAAGATTTTTGGAGTTGGGGACCCAAATATTGGGGGTTGACCCCTCTTTCTACTTGAGGCAAAAGAGGAAAACGGGGAAAACCTGGGGGTTAAGGTAAAACAAGAAGAATGTTAATGTCTGGGAAAAAGGGAATAACTTAACCAGTTTTTATGTGGGGGCCCAATCTTATAAAAAAACAGAATTTTAAAATAAAGGAAAAAAAGCCGGGGAAGGTAAAAAAAAAGGGAGAAGGTTCAGGAAGGAGTTCGGGTAAAAATTACAATTTGCAGCATTCTAAAACAAAATGAAGTTTGTAAAGCGGGTTTGGGAGGAAGACCAAAAGGAAAAAATTAAAATTAAAATATGAGATGGACCAGAGAAGAGCAAGAATGGGGGAAAGTGATGGATACTGCAAAAGATGGATGTAAATAAGAAATATCTTGACCGAAATAAAATTTTATTACTACATATTAAAGGGGTTTTGAGAATCTTAAAACAAAAAAGGGGTTATTGGGATCACTGGGGGTTGCAAAAGGGGGACCCTTTTGGTCAACAATGAACAGGCCCCTTAAAGAGTCTGAAAAATTTTTAGGCCCCCAAAACTTTTTAAAACCCCCTTGCCTTCATTTGGGGCTCGCAATAAATTAACTCAGCCCCAATTTTGTTTGTGAAATATAAAAAGGTTGTGGGGAGATGGTTGACCCACAATAAAGGGCATGCAGATGGATGAGATTTGGGGTTTTTAAAAGGGGTTGTTGCTTAAAGAGGGGCCCCAATGCACCATGGAAAATGATTCGGGATTTCACCCCCCCAACACGGGCTGGGATATTCAAATCCAGAAGACTATTTTGATGAATTATAAACACAATTTGAGCGATGGTATTAATGACTGTGAATATTCTTCAATGGGATGATATGCCTTTCCTTTTTTTTGATGCCAAGTTTTTTTTTGGGTTTTTTGCAGCTTTTGTTGAACTTCTTGCTTTTCAGCCCCGATTTCCTAAAATTTTATTCTTGTTATTTAAAATTAATAAATATTGCTTTATTTTCACATTTATTTCCTTTTTTGAGGGACACATCAGAGGTTGTTCGGGCCTTCTTTTTATTTTTCAGATGGTTGCAGGGGGTTGTTGGACAATGACCCCCGCTACTTCAAAAGAGAAAGGGTTCAGTTATTTTGGTAAGACATTTAAAAATAACAACAATACAGAGGTGTTACCATTCATGTGTTTTGTTATTTTATTTTTTTTGTAATAAAAACCCCTTTAGTAGGATTTGAACAAAGGTGTTTTTTATGATCATTAAAAAGACCTGATGCTTTATATCTTGGGATAAAACTGCATGTTGAGTTTTTTGTGTCAATTTTGGTCACTAATCCCAAAACAATGCTGTGACTGTCCACTCAGACCCCAAATTTGATTAGTTCATCGTATTTTTGAGGATGTTTTTAGGGGGAAATGCCATTAAAACTGAAAAACAACAGCTAAAATTTTTTGGGTTAAAATTTCCCTTTGGGATTTTCCTTTTGTGTCAATTTCCCCCCAGGTTTCCTTTTTAAAATTGGGCTTTATTTTATTTTTTTCCCCTAAGGGCCCTTTTATTTCTAACCACAGGCAAACAAGCTGCAGGTTAAAACAACCCTTTTAAACCCTTTTAAAAATTTTTTTTAAAGTGTCCCCCTTCAGAGAATTGTTTTTATTGGCCGGGTTCTGTGGGAAGGGGTTTTGACTTTGAGTGTTGTTCCAAAAATTAAGGGGAGAGAACACAAAATAAAAAGATCAAATGGAGACAGTGAAAAATGATTTGTATTTTTTTATATAAATTATTTAAATTATTCAGGGGATTATAAACAATTTTATTTTGTATGGTATTATTACTGAGGCTTTAACTGTAAGCACATTTTTTCCCATCCAAAACCATCCAAAATAGAAGGAGGGAAAGCGGCATTGAAGAAGGGATTTTTTTTTGGTTGAAGAGCAGACAGACACCTTCTGCAGGAATTAAGAAGGTAAAAACATTAAACAGACAATTCTTTTTTGGGGGTCAAGTTCAAGTTTCCAATTTTAAAAAGTGTTTTTGAACCATTGGTTACCCCAGGGCTGCCCATCATGAACGGAAATGGGTTCTGAAAAGACAGAGAGGGGCTGGGGTTTCAACCTGGTCCTCAAAGTTTTAATTTGGGTTCCCAAAGAGCCAATGAAATAACTCAAAAACCAGCCCCCCTTTAAATTTTCCCTTCGCACCTCCACCTTTTTGTCTTCTAAATGTGTTGATAAGCCCAAGCAGCCTGCTATACCATCCCCCAGGGAATGGACAAAATTTCCCCAGTTCCGTTTGATTGATTATCGGGGGAGTGAGTTCCAAAGGGGGAAAAATTTGATGTGTTTTTGTGTCTACAACAATCTGTGAAAAACATCTTAAAACAGAAACTTTTTCACGTTTTAATAAAAAACCCACAATGTTATAATGGGGAAGGCTGGAGGGCCAAAAATCAAAAAAAACACTTTCAAAAAAAGGGTAAGTACAAAGACAGCTTCTGTGGTGTTTGGGAAGTCCCAATTTATAATCGGGAGGTCGAGTTTGAAACCAGCCCCCCGGCAAATTTCCCTTTTTAAAAAAAAAGTGAGCACTTTTATTTTTAAATTATTATACAAAAAACATAATTTGATTTGTTTTTTAACAGCTTTAAATTTATAGAAATTTAAAGGGGTTTTCTTTTTCTTTTTTTCCCCCCAAGTCACATCACTTTACAACACTCCCCCCGCCCAGATCTGACCCCGTTACTGTAACGGGGAAAACTGTACATGGATTTGAGACAAGGGAACGGGGAAATTTGATCGGGATGGAAAAAGCTGAAAACCACATCTGCCTTCCGGTACTACTGTTTTTTTTTTTTTTATTAGTTTTATTGGGGTTCCCTACCATGCTAAAATTGGGTATGTATTTTAAAGGCCATGTGTGCCATAAGGACGTTTTAAAAACTCTTTTTGGACCTGTATAGAAACATTTGGGAAAACAGTGGCATTGATGAAAAACATTATTCATATTTTTCCCTTATTCTTTTCAGCTTTTTGTTTTGTAATCGGGTGATTTTTTTTTTTTTTTTTTTTTTTGATTTTGGCCAGTGTCCATTTTTTGGGTGTATGGTGGTGCCAAAAAACCCAAGAATGCAGAGGAAAGAAATAGTAAGAGAGGTCAGTTACCGGATATGCAATCACCCGGGAAAAATTTTTCAGGTTCAACACAAACCAAGGACCCTTCCTTGTTTATAAATGTGTCCCCTTGTTGCAACGAACATTTTCTTGCTGTGTTCCATTACACTAAAGGGGGTTTGGGGGAAGCGGCAGTTTTGGGAACAAAGTTTGTTGATGTTGCATCCTCTTTATTTTATCCACCTTTTTTCTTGTAAACAGTTCCCCCTGCAATAAAAAGAAAAAAAATTCTTTTTTTTCTCAGGGGCCCCCTGCATCCCTTTTTTCCCCATACAGGGCGCGGATCGCCCCCCTGTCAAGCGGGGAGCACGCAACTGGCCCCCTTGGGTGCTCCTGCTGCACTGAAAGTTAATGTTCTGGACAAAAATGTCAATCCCAACGGGAAAAAAAAAAGGAAGAGACAAAAAAAAGGACTTTTTAAAGAAATCTTTTTTATGACCGGGAATGAAACAGAAAACACCCGACTAATGCAATATTATTTTGAAAACAAACAGCCGGGATCATTTGTAGGGGTTTTTTAAAAAGTTAGTTTTTTTCGCCCATTCCCCCTCAGCCACGCTCTTCCCTCCCTTTCCCCCCCAACCCCCACCACCTTCGACTGATTCCCCCCCCAACACCCCAGTATAAATTCCCCCCAATCTGATGGTTCATTTTTTGGGCAAGGCATTTTTTGGTGTGTGGATTTTATTGAAAAATAAACGGCTGTTCCAGGATTTGTGACGCCTGTTTTTTCCGGGGAGGCTCCCTTTCCCAAAAAAATCTTTTAAAAAAACCCCGAAAAAGGGAAAAACCCCTTTTACTCATTTGGGGTGTTATCATCCTTCCTGGAAAAAAAAAAAGATTGAAACCGCCTCCATCAAAAAGTCGAGCCTGTAAAAAATCAACGGGACAGAACCCGCCGCAGTGAGCCCAGTAAAAGGTAAATTGAAAAAATTTTAAAGGTTTCTGTTAGCTTGGAAACAGCATGAGACACGCAGGATTTGTGTCCGAAAGGTCCCCGAAGTTGATCTAACGGGGCCAAACCGGGCTGTCTTTAAGTGTGTTTTCGGGTATTTGGGAACCTGTCTTAAAAAAATGAATGTGCGGGTTTAACCCGTCACAATATGTGTATGATGAGAGTGCTGCATACTGTATATTTACCTTGATTTTTAAAAAGAAAAAGATAAGGTGCCAAAAATGAGGTTGTTCATCAAAAATAAAAAAAAGTAGAAGTTCAGGGTATTATATGGGGGGGTAGAATATCAGAAAGGGGAAAACAGAGGGGGATGGTTTTAAAGGAAAAATTTTCAGAATTCATTGAAGTTAAAAGGCCATTCAGCAGAGGGCCGGGCTGAGCCTTTTGCTATTTTAAATATACAACTGGGCTGGGAAAAGAATATAAAACAAAGCTGGTTGTTTTTGAGATACCAACTAAGGACTGGGGGTATGATATTTAAAAAAAGTAAATGTAAAGTATTACAGTGTTGGCAAAATGACTTGGCTGGCATCCAAGCTGGGAAAAATGGTTTTACCTGGCCAGTAAACCTTTTTTTAAAGAAAAAAGATGGATGGATGGGGTTCCCCAAATTTGGGGTTTGGGAAAAGGTAATTTTTTAGGGTTTGGGGGGCCATTATAAGGGGAAAGGGCCCCAAAAAAACAGCCTCCCAGCCATTTTGTACCCCCCACCGGGTGGGGTGGATCCTTTTGCTATGGCTTCCCCCTTTTGGACCCACACAGGCATGCATGGGAGCACATGGGGACCGAGTCCTGCTTGAAGGGTCTACTTTCCATGGGTGCCGTTTACTTTAATGTCACTACTCTTAAAGTCCAGAATCATTTTGGAAGAAAAACAAAAAAACATTTCACCCTGTTGCCTGCATCCTAGCTGTAATTTTAACATGCTGACTAGTTTTTTAAAAAATTTTTTTTGATAACCAAAAGGGCCTTTTTAATCTTTTTCTTTTAAATTTTTTCACTCAAATTTTGGGAAAAGGTTAAATTGGGCCAAAATTTTTTAAACCCCTACTTTATTGATGGGGGAAATCCCCCTTTTTAAATTACCTTTTTTCAATACCAGGCTCTGTATTTTTTTTCCCCCAATCAGGGCCATTTTTAAAAATAGTGTTGGGGTGACAAAAGACAGAAAAGTATTTACTTTTAGAAACGTAAAAGTTTCTTTTTAATTGAGAGATACACACAACCATACTTGCAAATTTTCACATTCTCCCCTCCAAAAAATTACCCCAATTTATAATCAGCTCTTTGGGCTTAAAAATAGGTTACCGTTTTAAAGAAATAGCTTTTCTTTTTGACAGAAAAGGGCAATCCCCGATTCAGAATAAAATTAAAAACTGGGAAAATTTCTAGGGGATATCCGCTTCTCAGTAAAAAGGGTTTCAATCTTCTGAACCCGCTGCCAAGGAAAAATTTCATTCCAGTGACCCCGAGAAAATAA
This sequence comes from Polypterus senegalus, assembly GCF_016835505.1. Classification (NCBI taxonomy): domain Eukaryota; kingdom Metazoa; phylum Chordata; class Cladistia; order Polypteriformes; family Polypteridae; genus Polypterus; species Polypterus senegalus. Next base: position 8,888 of record NW_024381793.1, read on the forward strand.
ACCATGACAAGAGTAATTGTAAGTGGGCATACAGTTCCCGAGGGGGCCCGCCCAATTTCCCATGTTGACTAAAAAACAAATTTTTTATGTTTTAACAACCCAAAAACCCTTTTTAAACTGTGCCAAATCACACCCAGCAAAAAAAAAGGGATGTCTTTTGGGGGGAAAACTGCAATTTGGGTGGGTGGGGGTGTCCCAAAAAGGGAATTTGATAACTTTTTCAAAAGACAGTGGTAAGCTGCCTAAAATTCAATCAATTTGTTTTTTAAAAAGAAATAGGAAGAAATGGAACCCGCAGGCCCAAATTAGACTTTTTTAGAGCCCAGCCGTCAAAAGGGGAAGAAAACCAGGAGAACATCAAGTTCATACAAGTCTTGTGGGAAACAGAAGACTGGTGGTCCCCTTTTTTGCTTTTTAAAACTGCCTTTGAAGATGAAAAACTTAAAAAAGCCAAATAATTCTGTATTCATGTTTTCATAAAGTTTTAATGAGAGACATTATTGAGAAGGGGTTACACTGTAAAGGTACACAAAAAAAGCCTTTAATTTCAATTTAAGGGGGGGCATCCACCCCCCGGGGGGTGTATCATCCAAAAAAAAAGCAAGATTGGGGGGTCTTTTACTGTTGCTTTCCTACCAGATTTCCAAATGAAAAAAACCACTGAAAGATCCTGATTTTAAGGGGAAAAAACTCATTGGTGACCTTACAAAGACTTAAAGAGGAGCCAAATGGCATTATTGGCAGAATCAAACCCGTGTTCCCGGGTTCGTCTCCCCCTAAAGACACCTTTACCCTTTTTTTTTTTTGTGGTGGCCTAAAGGAATTTTGAGCAAAAAACCAATGGAAATTTAAAAGGACGGACATCTTTTGGTTCTTTTCCTTCACCCAGTTAAGCTTTATGCCGGTAGAAAAGCCAAAGATGGGAAATGTTTTTTTGGGGAAACTGTTAGTACCCGGGACTCATAACTCAACACAACTTAAAGTCAGTGGGAGAGAATAAGCAAAAAATGGCAAAAGCCTCAAGCCCATGTATTTAGAAGGGGTTTTACCTGACCAAGTGGGTGAGGAAAACAGAGCAGTTTTTTTGTCTATTCAAGATGAAGACAGAGCTCTTGGGGAAAAAAAAAACTTTGACTTACCACGTCTGCCCCTCAATAGAATTCACCTTTGGGGCCAGGGAAAAGAATGGGAAAAATGGGTGGAAGACTTACAGTTACCGGGGAATCAAAAATAAGCTTTTACTCCAGTCCCATGCCCCCACCCTTTTTCAGCCTGCCCAATGGACCACCAAGGGGTTTCAGAGTCCAAACCAAGACTTACCCCTTTACAATCTTTTTTCCCGTGCTTTTAGGGATAAAAAGGGCTTTTTCAAAGCAAACTCACATCAAAAAAATCCTGCTCATCACCTTTATACAAACCCCATTGCTCTTATGGATAACTTCCTTCACTTAGCAAGCCCCATTAATTTTTTTCTGCCCCCAAGGCCCAAACCCCGAAGGAAGCCCAACAAATCTGGGGCCTCACACCTGGTGTTGGGAAATTTCCAAGATTAATAATTATTACTCTCTGTCTGTTGGGCCTTTTCCCCCCGGGAAAAAGTTTCTCTAACTTTGTCTGTTTCCTTTCCTCACCCGTTTCTTTCCTCCCGTCTGGATGCCCCATCCTGACCTTGGGAGACCGTGGGGTCTGGGGGGGTCATCCCATACCATGACATTCCTTTTCCCAAATTTTCAAGGTAACCCCCCCATGCAACTATTTGCATTGTGAAAGAAAAAAACAAACCAAGGCAAAAAGGGTTAAAATCCACCCTGTTGTGAGCCACTAGGGACCATAACAATTTAAAGAAGACAAGGACAGGAGGAGACAGATTTTTCCACACCCACATGTTTATTTAAATTTTCCAGTCCACAATACCAAAAAACAAAAACACACCAACAACATTCAGTCCCCCTTTTTTCCAAGTCCTTTTCCTCCACCTCTTCAGGCTTTATCATCTTTCCTGACTCTGGGCCCCCTTTTGGGGGGAGGAAAAGGGGCTTTTTTAGGGGACATGGATGAACCCAGGGTGAGTTTTTGGCCACACTTCCCCGGTGGGGGCAGAAACATACCAAAAAACCCCGGAAGGGTCCATGTGCCCCTGGCGGGTGGGGGTTTAGCCCCCCTACTACAACCTGGGGCCCCCCGGGAATCCAAGGAAAAAATTAATCAGGGCCCGGGGGAAGAAACTGTCCCAAAATTTTTTTCCCCCTCCTTCCAGCCCCTTTGGGAAGGGGCCCCTGTCCACTACACTGTATTCTTGGAAAAAAGGTCTCAATTTTGCCAATGAGAATTTTGGGGACTGGGGTCCCTCACAGAATTGAAGTATAAAAGACACCGGCAGTTTTGTAGTAGGTTTACAAGGAAGGGGGGTGTCTCGAGGGCTGGAAAACCCGAAGTAGTTTAAAACAGGGGCAGCCTGAAGAGAAGTGAGGTCTGAAGGGAGATCAGAGTTTTAACCAGGAGTATATCATTACCATTTTATCTCATTACAAGTGTTTGTTTTTATTAAATCTTCAGTGGAGGCTGAGCTGTTGGAGGGGCCGAGTTTGGGGTGATAAACAAGAAAATAAGCCAAGGGGGGAAAGGGAAGAGGGGGAAAGGCTGGGTAAACAGGGTATGGGGTTCGGCCCCTAAAAAGGGCTCTTTTTTACAACAAAAAGTTTTCAGCGGGGAGTTGCTGCACTGATAATCCAAAAATTGTCCTTGCATGTCCCGGAAAAAAAAGGGTGATCTAAAATTTTGGGAGATTCTAGTGTTAAAAGGGTTTGCATATTAAAAAAAATTTGGGTTAAAAAGGGCACCTTTTTCCCCGAGCTGAACTGGGAAATGAGCTTTAGGTTTTCCCGAGAGTTGCAGAGGATGAAAAGAAAACAAGGGAAAGCATCACCAATCTGCAAAACCCGGGGAGAACTCCCCAGAATCTCAAAAAACAAGGCGGGAGGTAATCGAAAAAACCCCAAAAACCCAAATTGTTCCCATCTGCTCGGGGCCCCGATGAAAGGCCAAATAAACAATCACAGGGCCCGAGATGGTAGGGAGGGGGTATGTTCATTGGGGGTTTTTTTGGGGGTAAGGCCCTGAGTTAGACACTGCCGAAAATTGGGAGTTTTTTTTTTTATTAAGAGGAAATAAAAAAAATTTAGTGAGTGCCTTTTACCCACAAGAGACAGCCTATGTTGTCTCATGGATTCACTGGGACGCATCAGAGACTAGCCAATGAGTAAAAGTAGGTAAAGGTCACCGTCACGGCTGAATATTTTGAGTTGCCGCTTGGAGGAAGTGACCAAACTTTTTTTTTTCAATTTTATTGATTTATTAAAATCAAATACATTCCATACACATAACTCAAGTTTTACAATGTTAAAGAGTGGGCAAACAGTAAAGGTTAGGGGTTTTCCGGACCCGTATTTTGTAGACAATCCCCAATAATTCAAAAAGAAAGCAGGTCAAAATATAAACAAACAGTTCATATGCACGACGCCTTTATAGGGGAGGAGCCGAAGTGAGGAATCCTAGGAAGGAACCGAAGGGAGGATGGGGACATGTGATGTCAGGAAAGATGGGGAGGAAGGGCAGAAGTGGACGTACTACGAGAAGGGCTATGATGGCGGAGCGCCTTTTCCTGGAAGACAAAGCAGAAGGTTAGCCCCTCCACTCCTGCCGGAACGTTTCAAGTGGTTTAGGTCGTCAGGCTCACTTCTAGATAGTGACAAGAAAAAATGTTTGAAATAAATCAACCCGCCCTGAGAAAGAGAGCTAGGCCAGCAGTGTAAAACATTATGCTAGTAAAGACAAATGAATAGATAAATTAATAAATGAATAAAGATAAATGGAGTAAAGAATGGTGAGAACCTGCTTTCCATTTAAATTTTATTCTAAAATGTTATTGATGGTATAGATCCCGCCAAATTTTGAAAAGTTCTGCACAGATCCTATAAGTGTGAATCAGATTTGTTCAAGTTTCAAATATATAACACAGTTACCTGATGACTAGAAGAACAGAGCTAGTTCTTCCAATTGAGCGAGAAAAGTCACGTGCCAATAAGTGAAGCATAGTAAAGGCAATTCCAGTTTGTTTGTCCTTCTCCACATTAAGCCCATTTGTGAGCCACCAAACACATCTGTTAGGATTAGAGGTTGTCTGATAGGCATTTAAAGATTTTGGTCCAGAATGAAGTTAATTTGGTGCAGGCCCAAAACATGTGATCCAGTGAGGCCGAACTTATTGCAATGTTTGCAGCTTGACCTTTCCCTGGAAACATTTTGACAATTTTTGTAGACAGATGTGCTCGATATATAATTTTGAGTTGAAAAATTTGTATGCTTTGCACATATGGAGCCTGAAGAATTTGAAATTGCAACCTTCAACTTTTCTGAAATGTTGTGTAAGAGAATCTTTTCCAACTGTCCTCTTGGATCTTGAAAAGGGAGACACTATAAAGTGGTTTTATGTATTACAGAAATGCTGCTCCAAGTCCTCGAGACTGAGCAATATTTGTTCTGGCATAGTGGGAGATGGGAGGTGAGGAAAATTGGCAGGTTCTGTTAAACAAAGTTTCAAATTTGAAGGTAGTGGAAACAAAGTGTTCTGAAAGTTAAATTTGTAGTGTAATTGTTCAGAGGATTCAAAGCGTTTCTTGTACAGATCTCTATGATTTAGTCCAGAATGTTTTCCAGGCATTAAAACGCTACTCCCCCTTTGAACCGCACCTATCGTGGTGGAGGGCTTTGTGTCCCAATGATCCTAGGAGCTATGTTGTCCGGGGCTTTATGCCCCTGGTAGGGCCACCCAAGGCAAACTGGTCCTAGGTGAGGGATGAGACAAAGAGCGGTTCAACAAACCTCCAATGATGAGCGAAACCTTTGGACGACGTTTCCCTTGCCCGGACGCTGGTCACCGGGCCCCCTCGGGACCCAGGCCTGGAGGTTGGGCCGAGGGCCCAGCCTGAGGCCGGGCCTGCACCCATGGGGCTCGGCCGAGCACAGCCCAAGAGGTAACGTGGGTCCTTCTCCCCATGGGCTCACCACCTAGGGAGGGACCAAGGAGGTTGGGTGCAGTGTGAGTTGGGTGGTGGCAAGAGGGGGACCTTGGCGGTCTGATCCTCAGCTACAGAAACTGGCTCTTGGGACGTGGAATGTCACCTCTCTGAAGGGGAAGGGAGCTTGAGCTAGTCGCAGCGAGGCTCAGGGCTGAGATATAGTCGGATTCCCCTCGACTAAGCTTGGACTCTGGAACCAATCTTCTTGAAGGGGCTGACTCTCTACCACTCTGGAGTTGCTCCTCGGTGGAGGCGCCGAGCAGGTGTGGGCATACTTATTGCCCCCACTGAGCCTGTGCATTGGGGTTTCACCCCGTGGACGAGGGGGGCCCTCCTCCGCCGGGTGGGGAAGGGTCCTGACTGTTGTTTGTGCGTATGCGCAACAGCAGTTTGGAGTATCCACCCTTTTGGAGTCTCTGGGGGGTTGCTGAGGCATACCTTCTGGGATTCCCTGCTTTCTAGAGACTTCAATGCTCACGGGCAATGACAGTGGACCTGGAAGGGCGTGATTGGAGGAATGGCCCCCATCGAACCCAGCCGTGTTTTGTTTTTGGACTTCTGTGCTCATCACGGATTGTCCATAATGAACACCATGTTCAAGCATAAGGGTGTTCATATGTGCAGTTGGCACCAGGACACCTAGGCCTCAGGTCGATGATCGACTTTTGTGGTCGTGGCGCCGACTTGCGGCCATATGTCTTGGACACTCGGGTGAAGAGAGGGGCGAGCTGTCAACTGATCACCACCTGGTGGTGAGTTGGCTCATGAGTGGGGAAGATGCGGTCAGACCTGGTAGGCCCAAACGTGTTGTGAGGGTCTGCTGGGAATGGCTGGCAGAGTCCCTGTCAGAAGTAGCTTCAACTCCACTCCGCAGAACTTCAACCATGTCCAGCGGTGAGGGGTGGTCAGCTGAAGAAGGAGTCCTATAGGACTTTTTGTCCTGTGGGTCTCTGGAGGCAGCTGATAGGTACCGCAGGCCAAGCGGAACGCTGGCTTTGGTTGTTGCTGAGGCAAAAACTCGGCATGGGAGGAGTTTGGGGAGGCCATGGAGAACGACTTCGGACGGCTTCAGGAGATTCTGTCCACCGTCCGCTCGGGGGGAAGCAGGCAGTGTCACACCGGATATGGTGGGGATGGTGCGCTGCTGACCTCGATCGGGACGCTGGGGTGGTGGGAGGAGTACTAAGACCTCCTCAATCCACTAACATGCCTTCCAAAGAGGAAGCAGAGCCTGGGGACTCTGAGGTGGGCTCTCCCATCTCTGGGACTGAAGTCACTGAGGTGGTCAAAAAACTCCTTGGTGGCAGGGCCCCAGGGTGGATGAGATACGCCCGGAGTTCCTTAAGGCTCTGGATGTTGTAGGACTGTCTTGGTTGACACGCTCTGCAACATCGCATGGACATCGGGGACAGTGCCTCTGGATTGGCAGCGGGGTGGTGGTCCCTCTTTAAAAAGGGGACCGGAGGGTGTGTTCCAACTATAGAGGGATTACACTCCTCAGCCTCCTGGAAAAGGTCTATTCGGGGTTCTGGAGAGGAGGGTCTGTTAGATACTCGAACCTCGGATTCATGAGGAACAGTGTGGTTTTCAGTCCTGGTCGCGAACAGTGGACCAGCTCTTCACCCTTAGCAGAGTCCTGGGGGGAGCATGGGAGCTTCGACCGACGGTCTACATGTGTTTTGTGGACTTGGAAAAGGCATTCACCGGTCCCTCGGGGAATCCAGTGGGGTGCTCGGAGTATGGGGTACCCGGGCCCTGATAAGAGCTGTTCGGGTCTCTGTGCAACCGTGTCAGAGCTTGGTCTGCATTGCCTGCAGTAAGTCGAGCCCGCTTTCCAGTGAGAGTTGATCGCCAGGGCTGCCTTTGTCACCAATTCTGTTCATAACTTTTATGGACAGAATTTAGGCAGGCCAGGTGTTGAAGGGTCCGTTTGGTGGACTAGGGCTGGGTCACTGCTTTTGCAGATGATGTTGTCCTGTTTGCTTCATCAGGCGTGATCTTCAGCCTCTGGATTGGTTCGCAGCTGAGGTGAAGCGGCTGGGATGAGAATCAGCACCTCCAAATCCGGAGCATCGCCCCTAGCCGGAAAAGAGGTGGAGTGCCCCCTCAGGGTTGGAGGGGAGATCCTGCCCCAAGGGAGGAGTTCAAGTATCTCGGGTCTTGTTCACGAGTGAGGGAAGAATGGAGCGGAGATCGACAGGCGGGTCGGTGCGGCATCCGCAGTGATGCGGGCTCTGCATCGGTCTGTCGTGGTGAAAAGGAGCTGAGCCGTAAGGCAAAGCCCCCAATTCCTTTTAAATTTCCCCTCCTCCCCCAAGGCATGAGCTAGGGGAGGCCCAAAAAAACGAGATCAAATAAAAGGGTAAAAATGAGTTTCTCCGGGGTTCTGGTTTCCCCTAAAGATAGGGGGGGCTCCACCCGAGGGCTCGGGAAAAAGGGCTCCCTCCCCGGAGGAGCAGAGGGGTGGCGGGGCATCTGACAGGATGCCCCCTGGCCCCCCCGGGGAGGTTTGGGGCACCCCAAAGGGGAGGAGGGGGAAGCCCCGGCCCGGGGACAGCCCCCGGGCCTGGGAACCCCCGGGATTCTCCGAAGAGTAAAAAAGTGGCGAGAGGGAAATGGGGGCTTTTTGTTTTTACCCCCACCTGGTAAGGGGAAGAGGATGGATTTGGGATGGATAAAACGCAATTTTGAAAAGTTGAAAAAATGGTTCCCGTGGAGGTGCCAGAAAAAACTTTTATCTAAAATGTTTCCCCATACGGGTTTCCCGATTCTGATTGAATGAAGCCTTGGGGTTGTTAGAATTGGTTAGTACTTTGGGCAGTTTGCATTTATTGGGGCACAAAGCAAAAATAAAAGGACCAAGTTTTTATTTCTTTGCGAAAAGCCTGTTATTTCCTTTTGTGTGTCCATGTCCAGTTTCTATGTTTTCTGCCCAGTAAAAAAATTGAAAGTTGGGAGAGTCATGCCACCTTCCCCGGTCTATGGGGGGTTTTATCCGGGTTTTAATTAAATAAATATAAAAGTTGAATTTTTTCTTAAAATAATCTATTGATATGATAAATTTTTTGAAATAAAAGAAAAAAAAACCCCTTTTAAAAGGTTTTTTGAATATTGGGGGGGTTTCCCTTACAATTTGTTAATTTTTTTTGAAGCAAAATTTTTTGGAAAAGGGTTTTTAATTTCCCTTTGAAGTTTAAATTTTTTAAAACGACCAAAAAAAAGGGGTGTAAGGCTTAATCCCTTTGAAAGACAACTTTTAAATTGTTTCTGGATGAGAAAGCCCTGTTGGCTTTGGGGTTTTTTGAGGCACATTTTTTCCCGTTGATTTTACAGACCTTTTTGTTTTGAAAATTTTTTGTTCAAGTCCTTCTCTGTAATCCCTTTATCCTAAAACAAAATAAACGCCAGGGCTTGGAAATTAAAAAATTAGTTTTAAAAATGGACTCCAACCCCTGGGATAAACAAATTTTAAAAAATTTTTCAGTTAAATAAATTATCCAGGACAATCAATATCTTCCTTGGTTGATAAATTTCATTATACACAAATGAGATCTTTATGCAAGAATTCCACATCTGTTTTAAAGGAATTTAGATCTGCCTGGGTAAAGGTAGAATAAAAAAACTGTATAATAATTGAACAGTAAACAATTGACATTTTTTGGAAAAAATAGGATTAGATTAAAAGGGAAGATTTTTTCACAAGTATAGTTTTTAAGGTTTGTTGTCTTTTTGTGGGATACACCATCCCAAACTGAAAAAAAGGACTTGATTTGGACACAGCAGCCATTGCTGTCTCCCAAATTTTCATTTGGGCCCTCAAGCTTCTGATTTACTCGAGGGGGAAGACCCCCAGACTGAAGTCCTTTTATCTCAGAGCTACAGATCACCCCCCTTTTAAAATTTAGCTGTAGGGTCCAGGAGTTCGAAATTTTTTTGTTCCTTTTTTATTATTTATCAAGAATTTTTATTTGATTTGTAAAATCCTTTTTAAAAAATGGTGCGGGGGTTTTTTTTTTTTTTGCCCTATTTAAAAATGTCCCATGTCCCCACATTCCTGCTGTGACAAATTTATCTGGGGAAAAATTGGTGGGGCGTTTTTTTAGCCATAGATTGGGGAGGGGGTTTTTTTTTTTCAAATGCAAGCTTTTAGAAGCAAGGTCCCTTCATCAAGGAGGTGTAACAAAAAGGAAAATACCCCGCTTTTATTGGGACAGCAGCAATCATCAGAGGGCCCATCTTTCAGACAATGACTTCAAAAAACCTTTTTCAGGCTTTTTTAGGATGGTTATTTTTCTTTACATTGTATTAGTTCACTGTTTTTTTTAAGGGGTTTAAATTTATCTAAGATGGGAAATTTCAAATTTTAAAAAAAGGTTGTTAAGATGAAGAAAAAAAACACTTTGATCCCCCTATAAGGGAATTTTTTCTTTGTAACATTGACATTTGAATCATTTAGAGCCAAAAAAGGTGTCTTTCACCACCCCCCCTTTAAAAAAATTTACATCCGCTAAAAAAAGCCACACATGCAAAGAGAGAAATGGGGTTCAAACGGACCAGCAAGGGCTGGGAAAAAGAAACTAAATCAAAAGGGGAGAAGTGCGACCACCACATCATAAAACCTCCTGAAAAAAACACGGGGTCTGAAAAGGGGGGAACTCTTAAAATGGAAAATGGGACAGCTGAGCAGAGCAGAAATAAAGGGGCTGAAAACAGTGCAGACCATAATTTCCCAAAAAAAATTTTTGGGGCAGGTTTACTAACCCCATATGACAATGGAAAGAAACAAAATCATGTTTTCATAAAATGGTTGTTTTATTTTACAAAACTATATGTATTTCAGAAACATTTCAGTCACTTGCTATTCACATCACCACAGAAGACCATTTGTCTTCTCAGAGGCCCACGAAGGATGAAGCAGACATGGGACGGACAATCCGACCCCAAACCTCCACCGAAGCGCTGGGTGCTCCATCACAGGCCATAGGGAGAACACGAAATTGCAGACATTCATCAGGCTGGAACGGAGAAGGCCGCCGTGAGAGCTCTGCATGGACATTGAATGGACGGTAAACAAGCGGCGCTTTTGATTCGGCTTTCACGTCTTCATGGATTATTGGGGTGACGGCCCAGTAGTGGTGTGGATTGTTATATTGTAGGAGTTGAGCGTGGGCCACTGGTTTGATGGGCTCTTAGCATGTGATGCAGTTGCTCTGTTTAGAAACTCAACGCGTTTGGAACCTGTACATAGTCTCATATATTCTGCTGAGCCCAATTAGGATAAGGTTTGAATTGTGAAAAATAATTTTTAAGTGACTTTAGAGCAAGAAAAGTAAAAGCGATCTTGTGCGAGAGGCGAAGAGCCATCTTTAAAAGTCGCTGCTTGCTCTGTTCTTCTGCTTAGGCTGGGACATTGACAGACCCGCCTGAACAGAAGGAAACAAAAGTCACCAAGGAATTGAGAGCCAGCAAGGGCGATTACCGATCATGTCAGAACGAACTTTTAAAGTACCTGAAACGTGCAGACCCTGATTTGCTGGGGTTGATCGGGAATCAGCGAGTGGGCGGCGGCGTGACCATCTAAAGGTCTGATGTTTGGTGACGTCCACCAGTAGCAACTGGATAAACCAATCCGTTGGCACATTTACATTTATTTATGTGGCTGGCGCTTTTATCAAAGTGACTTACAACATTTCAGATATGATTGGCTGCTTTTCACTGCTCCATTTGACCAAGTGGGAGTTAAAGTGAGCTGCTAGAGGGCACACAGTATACATTGGAAATTGAACCCACTTAGCCTCAGGATTTAAGTCCAAAGCCTTAAAGGCTTTCTGATTATATGATGAACTCCTTGGCATTGTGATCTGATGAATGAAGTGTGTGAGCAGAGTGAACAGGCTGACCCTCCTTGGTCACACTTAACCAGGGTGCTTGTATATCACTCTGAACAGGGCTAAATAAAGAAGACTGACTGACGCTTTTCTCTCCTGCTGGTGTTTATTGCGGGTGTTCTTTACAATTTATCCCACAATAATTTTATTATGTACTGATAATGACAGTGAAACAGCACATGTTACATCCACCCTTGTAGAATTAAAAACTTCCAAGAACTTGAACCACGATAAAAGAAATATAAAAGAAATGTGTAGAAAATATGTCTGCTTAACAGACATTTTTGTACTAAATTTGTACACAAATACTTTACTGCAGGAACCCTACTGGACAGAAGAGCAGTGAGGATTATGGTGATAATCTGATAAAGGTGTTTTAAACAAACAAGAAATTTATCACAATTATTTAAGATATTATGAAACAGTGTGCATATAGGCAGGAGGTTATTTTGATTTAAATATAGGGTAGTAAGGTTTAAGTTTCTCTGTTTTTTCTAGAATTGAGCACAATGCTGTTCTCCTGGAAGTATTAATTGTATTCTCATAGGATTTGGAAACGGCGTAAGAGACTTACGTGGCAACAAATGTCAGTCTAAAGCAGCAAATCCTACGTTTAATTATGGACATCAAACCTCATTTGACCTTCTCGATGCGTCCCATTCAGTTCCTAAGTACCTGTTGTGACGTGACCAGCAGTGTGAGGAGTGAAGGCGACTTTCATAAATCTTCGTCTGTCATCTGCTGCCTTATTGAGGAGGTGCAGATTAAAGTGCAGGAATAGGAAACATTAACTTCAATATTAAAATTAAATACACTTTGATACAAAATTAAAACAGCGAAGTTTCATAGAATTGACTCTTGAGCAATCCTACCCGCCTGACCAAAGCTGAACAGAGATGTGACGTGGTGAAGCTCAGCTGTGGAGTTTTGAGTTATGTGAAATCTAAAAATCTGTACAGAATTACGGCTCCAGATGTTAAAAAGGCATTTTATTTTCAGATATTAGGTAAAATTGCTTTTGATACTTAATTTGCCATTAAATAAACCATTTTGTAAAATAATGGAAATAGCAGAAATCATTTCACAATGTAAAGGCAAGTACCAAAGAAGCCCTGAAGTTTTTATAGGAAATGCCAAGGAGTACCATTTCAATGTACTATTACATTTAAATAAGAGATACTGGAAATGGTGTGGTGAAATAAGCAATATTCATAAAAAAGTGTACACTCTACATGAAAAAATACAATTTTAACAGTAAATAGATATGAAATATTTGTATTGTTAGAAAGCCATAAATTGAGCACTGAAGAAACTGGGCTAAATATATTTTGCATCAGGATAATTTTCATTACTTTTTCTGAACCAGGAATAAAAGAAAAGCGTAAAAAATTGGATTAACTGCAAAGTTCCCTTCACTGACCAACACAAGACATTCCTGATGATAAGTGTGTTGATTCACGTTGTTAAAATCACTGAAAAGATTGTAAAGTAAAGGCAGCCAGCAGATAATAAAAGCCCCCGACTACTCCCTAATGTTTTTCAAACACCAGGCAGTTTGATATTTTCTGTCCTCACCTCCTCAGTTTGTCTCACTATATATTTTAGTTGGTGAAATATGGTAACCTTTGCAATGCAAATATTTCGTAAGAGCAATAATTAGTGAATAAGGAATAAAAAATGTTATGAGTAAAATAGAAATGTTCATTTTCACTTAATAAGTGTATACTGCACAAGCTCCTTCACATTCCTCTATAGTAAACAAACATGAAGTGTAATTAAAAGTGCAAGCAGCCACATACGTAGATGCAGCAGAATAAAGTTATTTTTGAGCTGTAAAAGAAAGGATGGCGAACAGCAATGCTGAATCAATGGATATTAAAGCATTATATACATACTGTGCTAAGAATATTTGCAAGTGCCTGAAATTACAAATAACCAATATTAAATAACTGTAATTACCAGCAACCATCAAACAGAAGGAAGGCAAGAGGGCATTTGAAGAACACAGTAAAGTAGGATCCAGAAAGGTGCGTGCGGACAGAAATGAGGAAATAGAAGCGTGACAAGAAGATTTCCAGAGACTGTCAATAAAGCAAAAGACAAAAGAAAGTGTAATACAAAGTCAAACAAGCTGTTTCAGCATTAGTTCACGACAAGATGTATTACTGTGAGAAAGCAACGTCCAAATCTCAGTTTGTTTAAACAGTATGTACTGTTGGGCCGTGCCTGCACACTGAGATGTTTTATACACTGGGGAACTCGACTGCCATATTTTCTCTGCTGGCGTAATTCACATGAAGGCGTCTCTCTACATGTGTGCTTCACTAGAATTACCAGGATGTTTGTTTGTTCATTTCAGTTCTTACTCACTAATGAGTTCATCAAATCTCAGATGCTAGTATATTTTGTTTATCAGAAGACTGCAGACACGGGGTGCCTCACAGCTCCACAGTGGTCAGCTGCTGGCGTGCCACTGCCCAGTTTCCTTCTTCTCCTCTGTCTGCTGTTTTGTTTTTTATTCTCAGTCACTTTGACTTATGTGCGACAGCATATTAAATCAAGAGCAGGTTCAGATGATGAGCTGAGGTTGTACTGACAGTGCGACACTCCATCACAATGCTGTAGCAACAGGCCTCAAATACCATTGGTGCCTGGACACAATGTGCTCATGAGAGGCCCACTTACACACACACACACACACACACACACACACACACACATAAAGTGTACAGTAGCAGCTGTGTGTTTTATCTATTCGGACCCTCACATTAAATTCCAGACAGTATTCCCCGTTGCTCTCTGTCCGGTGTGCTGATTGTCTTTGTCTGATTTACACTGGGCTACGTCTTTAGTTCTTAAATCATCAAACACGGCATTTCTCTGTGTGATGACTTAGCTAAAACTCTCAGATTTAAATGCGGCAGCTCATTGATGTACTTTTTATTTTTCAAGACATTTGCTGTTTAACTGATTTGTAGCTTTTCTATCAAACAAAACTGCTTGATTAGTCTGTCAGTTGTAAACACAGAGGCACTGCCTAAGCGGATGCTTGTCCCATTATCACTATACAAGGACAATTGAAGTTCTTAATAAAGCAAGAAATGATGTTTACCAAAAACGATGCTGTATATATTAGTATTTAACGACATGTTTTCACTTTGCTTTCAGTTGCATTAAATCTGCACTTTTTTACAGTAACAGCAAGTGATGTATTTTACAGATAAGCCAAAACCATACAATAAAATCTTAGGATACCCGCATCATATCATACACAAGTTCAGTTTGTTAAGTTAGCAGCAGCTGCTCGATGATGGCAGACTTGCGCGACTTGAGGAGTTCATGTGTAATGGTGTTGTTGTATTTCCTCCTCATGTTTTGGTGAAGTGGTCCTCACTACAGGGGTTTATACATGACACACAGGTGGTCTATTAATACAAACTTCATGTGATGTCCTCGTCTCTCTTTGTGTCACTGAAGCACCTTGTAGTGTTACTAATCAAATATTTATGTTAATAATCCACATGAGTGCAATGCATTTTTGGGGACAGCAGGTCATCAGGCTTCATGTTGTAAGCAAACTGGGGCACAGCCATTGTTGGACACTCATGTCTTCACAAGAGTAAAATGTTAGGTTTGAAAACACAATGGCAGGTCTGAAACGAAAGTACTGATTATGAGAGAAAGACTTTGGTATTATAATGGACTCAACCCAGAAGCCACTAAGACAGTTAGAGCGAATGTCAGGTGCTGGCGCCCTGATGTGTAAACTGATTTCCAGACTGTCAGCTTTCAGATTAGTATCAGTCCGATACAAATTTTTCCTATCCACAAAACAGCAGGCCAGCCCATTATATCCATCTTAATAAAAGATTCTGTTGTTGTTCATCCAGTTGGCTTTTCTTTTTCCAACAGATGGCATTCACAAACATTTTATTTATTTGTAATTCCAATAGATGGTGTATAGCCAAACCCCTTTTTGAGAAACCTTGCTAAATGGGTATCACAGAGACACAGCAGGGGGTAAACCACACAGACTCAAACTTTAAACCCTGAAACACCCAACAGAGGTAGCTGGACGGACAGAAAACAACTTATCCACCTAAATAAAAAGAAAAGAATCTGTTTTCTGTGACTGTGTTTTTCTGTCTGTTCCCTTTTTTGTTTCCAACATATGGGCTCAAGCTTTTTGTCCAATTTTATTTTTTCCCAACAGATGGCTGGCAATGTATATCTCTGTGTCTGTTCAAGACATTTCTATGGATTCAAAAAAGTGGGTTTTAATGTTTGGGATGCATTTGTTGAAATAAAAATTACATTTCTTCCCAATTTCAAAAAAAAAAACACATTCCAGTAAAATTTGCACTGTGCAACCCTGAAGATGTCAAACAGAGAAAAACTGAATGGAAAAAAACAACAGCTGATCTCAAAAAGTAATAAGCTTCTTAAAAGGATCAAATGTATAAAAATATGATGAGACAGCGTAAAAAACCAAAAGCAAAGGGAAGTCTGGGAAAAAAAAGAAATCAAAAAATCCCCGACCGGAATGATGAATTGCCTGAGGATCTAATGTAAAATTGTTTAGTATGTTTTGTCCCCACTGCTCAGGAAGAAAAACCCCCAAGGGGAACGGGGGGAAAATAAAAAAGAATTCCCGGCCAAGGGGGGCCCAGGAAAATAAAACAACCAGAGCCAGACTAGATGGATTTAGAGGGAGTAAGGAAAAGGGGGAAAAGGGGGCCCTTTTTCTACAACCCTGAGTTGATGGATTGCAGTTAAAGATTTTTGCTAGAAATGGACATACAGTAGGTGTTGTTGAAGGGAGACTTGTCTTACCTCTGCTTCTGGTGAGAAGGCAAGGAGCAGATTCTTAAATTTTCATGAAAAGCATCGGCACTCTAATTGTTCTTTCTGTGAATTTTTCCCTCCCCCTTATAAAAGACCCTATTTTTTCCAAAAATGATGATTGCCAAGGACAGCCAGAGGATTAGTTTCTTTGATCTGAACTTGGATGCAAAGGTATATTCACTACTTTTTCCCAAAGGTATGATAGCGGGACACCAAATATTTTTTGGGAACCTCCGGGGGTTTCAAATGGGAGAAAAAAGGGGGAAAAATTGGGGGTCAAGGTAAACAAACACAGAATTACTTTTAAATGTTTAAAAAAAAGGACAAAACAACAACAACAACATTTATTTATATAACATTTTTTTTAAAAAAAGTAGCTAAAAGTGCTTTACATAATAAAGAATAGAAAATAAAAAACAATAAGAAAAAAAAAAATAAACCTTTAATTAACATTGAATAAAGAAAGGTAAAATGGCCAAACAAAAAAAAAAAAAACCCCAGACGGCTGGAAAAAAAAAAAAAATCTGGGATTGCCATTAGATTTTAGTCCCTCGGGGATTTACCTCACTTAAAACAGTCCCTTTTTGGGTTTTCAAGGACGATGAGATATGGTCGAAAATTTTCTTTTTTAATACCCCATCACGTTGGAGCACAAAAGCTTTTGGGGGGGGGGCGCCCCCCCCAAAAAAAACCGGAAAAAAAAACAAAAAAAAGGGGTGGGGGTCGGTCGGTTTTAGAGCCACCATGAGAAATTTTTTGGGTAATTAAAACTAGAGTATCAGGATTAAGAAATTGTTAAAAAAGTTAAAAGGACTTTTTCAGCCGTTTTGGGATGCAGGAAGGACCAACAACATTGGGTTGATTTATTTAGGACAGAAGGGAAAACAAATGAACAATGTTGCCCAACGATTGGGGATCAAAATGTACAATGGATGGATGGTCACCCAAACACAACTGTCGGACGTTACTCCAGGGGGTTTTTTATACTTTCAGCATTTGAAAGGAGGGCAAGGTATATGATGAAAAACTATCAGGATGCAATATATTATTATGTAGGGTCACCTGACTTTTACCTCAAAAAAATCTAGGAGCAGGGGGAGGGAGACGGCAATATCAGGGAAATGTTTCAACAAAACAAGTGTTTATGGTATCAGGCAGAAGTAGATGTTGGGGGTGGTTTTTGACAAAAATCCCATTTTTGATTTCAAAAAGAAGTTTGTCTCATGCACACATCCTTCTGTTTCTCAGGAGTAAAAAAAACAGATATGGATGTTATCAACAGGTGGGCGCAGAACTCCAAACCCCCCAAGACCCTAACCCCCAGAGATCACGTTAAAAAAGATGAAGTCCATGTGTCATTTGAATCTGTCAGCTCCCTGTTTGTGTAGTCTGAAAAAATTCCCAAAGGAAAATAAGAGGGGCCCTGCAATGAGGATGGATATCTAAAAAAAAAAAAGTGATGAAGATTTAAAGATAATGGAAGGACAGCAATGAATGAGTGGGTTTGAAAACAACTGATCCAATCATGTGAAGGACCTTTAAAAAATTTATATAAGGGACATGATTGTGTCAACATATAATTATAGTTGTTTTGAGAGGAAACGAAGTATGGACATTGGGTTAGAGATACCCCGACAGCCTGGTTAAGGTGAATAAGGACACCAGTCCCCAAATCATACAAAAAACCCTTTTAATCCTCAGGGCCTTCCATGTTTGCTTTGGCTTGGTAACCTGGGAAAGGGGGACTGCCTGGGCAGGCGCTATTTCTGCCACCCCCCCCTCTCCGAGCCCAAATGACCCCCGGGCCAAATGTAGGGACTCTGGGTTTCCCCCGTTTCCCTTTCTCCCCATTCTAAACTGATCCTTTTGACTTTGATTATCAATGGAAAGAATCTGCCCTTTCCCAGGGGGACATGGGGGCCGGCGCTCCCCCTTTTCAATGGGGGCCCCCCAAAAGGGCACTGTAAGTACTCACCCCAGGACAACCTCCCTCTGCTGGTTCCTAAACCTTGCAAGCCAGCTCAACCTTGACACTCTCGTGGCTCATTTTTCTTTTGACCAGGGGCCCGTAAATCCTTTGGAAAAAATTATAACAAAACTGTCTGTTTTTTATTTCATAACTGAACAAGGGGTTCTTGCTCCATCCCACGCTCCTCTGCCTTCAATTGGCCCTCCTTCCTTTGTGGCCTGGACTTTTGGGCATTTCCTGAACACCCTTCTTCTCAAAGCCTTACATACCTTCCCCTCAAGCCTTTTCTCTCACCTACAGACCCCAGAAACTGTACATTGCATTGCCAATATTTCCTAATGAAGCTGACATGCCCTGGTTAGAGTCTTTCCTTTCTTCTGTAACATGTCCTGAAACACTTTATGTCCCTTGTGCTTTCATTTCCTCCTCAAAAGCAGTGGCCTCCGTGCACCTTACATCTACTCAGAATAACTTTTTATTTGGGAGGGTCAGTTCCCCATATCTCTCTGGCTAAGAATCCTTCCAATAAATGGGTTGAGTTAGGTCCATGGGTAGAGCAATGTATCGATAGGACTGATTGGCTATATGTTGCACCTGGGGCCTCATGTATACGCCGTCGCGTAGAACTGCACTATAACATGGCGTAAGCACAAAAGCCAAAATGTGTTTACGCACAGAAAATCCAGATGCAGGAATCTGCGTGCACTCCAACTTCCGTTCTTCCGCTACATAAATCCCGATCAGCGTGAAAACTAGCTTCGTGCAGCGCGTATATGCGCCCCAAATCCTCCCAGAATTACGCTATTTGAATATGCAAATCAATATAAATCACCTTTAAGCGCAGCCTTCTGTGAAAAGACAATGGGAAAAGCATGGGGAAAATATAAGAATTTCAGCGAATACACAAGTGGAGGCAAATGAAAACATGCTATTTGTTCAAATAGAACTGTGTATAATCAACATAGGAAGTTGATCGAGTGACATAGCGTGTTGGAGAAACTTGAAAGCTCTCATTCACAAATCGCACAGTGCCGGAAATAAAAAGAAGTCAAATATCAAAGTCAGCCTGAAAAGCCGAGTAGTAAGCCCACTGTCTGAGTGTCATATGAAAGTTTATTAGGGTACAGAGAAAAAGGGACACGGTGGGGAAAAAGCACCAAATGTCAACTTCAATCTCGATATTTCCACTTTAATCATTGTAGTTTATTTTGTCATTAAGGTAGAACATCATAAACTTCCCATCTTAAAATCGTTTAATTAACCAGTTTCTCAAATCACATCGTAATTAAAGTAGCAACGTTAAATGCTTTGTTTTGTATTTGATCTTCTACTCATATATGCTCTATGTGTGTGAATCACTACTTGCTTTTTAAACCGGCTCTCTCTCTCCAACTGGACACAGAGTCCAATTATATTCATGATATTACAGCTCTCTGAATAACTAAAAATACTGAGATGTATACTTGATATCATTTTCATGATGATAGGAGTTAAAGCACGCTATTAAACATGTGTGTTACATCAAGTCGATGAAATAATTTATTGCACGCAGTACCTCAGGGGTGGCTCTAGGCTTGTGGTGGCACTGGGCAGAGGAAGAATCGGTGGCTCCTTCGCCTGCCCTGGCACTGGGCAGAGGAAGAATCGGTGGCTCCTTAGCCTGCCCGTCAGTAAAGTAGCTTATGCACAGTGGAGGGCCTACGTCCGTTCGCGAGACACTGCATAGCCGCCTAGCGTGCTCATGACACAAGCATTTAACTTTTGCGAAATTTGTCGCTGTGTTTTTAGCTGTGTTGTTATTTACTCTTTCTGTTTTATATCCAATATATATTGGCGTAGCCGTCACTGCAGTCAGTGCTTTTCTTTCCCCAAGTAACCGATCGCCATACAATCAGCTCTGTAATAGACGTTAAGCCATCTGTAAGTTTAAAGCCGATTCTTCAAAATGTTTAAAGAACATTGAAATATCTTCGTAGTACATGTTTAATTATTCTATCCTTAATGACACTCCCAGTGAAGAATATAGATTATTTAAATGAAGTTAAAGTTTTATCTGTATAATTTAATAAACATATTTTGCTGAATTTCACCTTATAAATGATATCGTTTCTGTTTCTGAACCGAGGTCCGATACAGAAAGGCTTTAAAACGTTTGCAGTGGCTGAGGCAGTGTCCTTGAAGCTGTATATAATCCCTTTCTGATCAGCTGCTGCTGTGATTCACACTCAGATACAGTGATATAAATACTCTAAATGGTGCAGTGAGAGAAATATTGAAAAAGATGATCCGCTGTGGCAACTCCTAACAAGAGGAGCTGAAAGAAGAAGAAGAAGAAGTGAGAGTAATACGCTAAAGCAGTTATGGTATTTGGAATACTATGGCTGTTCCTCTACCATTATATTGTTACAAGTTAATTACAATCAGATGCATTACACTAATAAACAATATGCGGTTAGTTTCGGTGTATTTATAAAGCCGCGTCAGGAAAATAAGGTGTAACCACACAGGACCATTAGCACTGCTTTGACGCTGGGTGCCGCCAGTCTGCAAAACCGAGCGGAGAACTTGCGTACGACAAGGTATGAGGTACCGTGGAAAAGTGCGTGGATTTACGCCAAGTGTAGGTTTTATACATCGCGATTTGAACGTGGAAAAGTTCTTAGCAACGTTTCTGTGCGTAAGCACCGTTTATACATGAGGCCCTTGGTGTTTTGACACCCAGATCACCAAATGACTAAGGTTTATTCAGATTGACCTGCCGGTCGTCCGTTCCCTCTGTCACCTTCCACGATCTCTTTGCTCACTACAAACTGATTCTTTTCCATGGCTCTCTCTGGTCACAGGGGAAAAACGGCTTCAGCAGGATTGCTAATTGTGAACCCCTAGTGGTTTTCCCCAAATCATCTTTCTGCCCTTGCCATGCACAATATCCTCTCTCTCCCGAGGCTGAACTAGGAATTGCAGCTGTACATAAAGAACTTGTTGAAAGAGGGGCTATAATCCCTATCAAATATTCGCCTGTAAACTCTCCTATTCTGCCTGTAAAAACGACTGATGGCTCTTGGCGTTTTGTACGAGACCTCAGATAAGTTAATTCTGCTATTTTCCTAGGCACCGATTGTCCCTAATCCTTCCACTATTCTATCTACGATTCCTGCGACAGCTCGTTATTTCTTAGTAATTGATTGAGCAAATGCTTTCTTTTCTATTCCTGTACATCCTGATTCTCAGTTTTGGTTTGCTTTCACTTTTCAAAATAGCCATTGGACATGGACTGTTATGCCACAAGGTTGTACAGGGGCTCCTTGTGTAAACGGTCAAGCACTTGCGCAGAATTTAGGAGGATTTTGGCCAAATGGAGGAATTGTATTAATACAATATGTGGATGATTTGATGCTGTGCAGTGACACAGAAGATGCATGCACACAAGATTTTGAATTGCTCTTGGGATATCTTGCAGAAAATGGACACAAGGTGCCCAAGGCGAAGCTTCAGCTAGTTCAGACAACTGTTAAATATTTGGGTCATGACATAACATGTGGTACCAGAGCTCTATCCAATGATCGCATAAATACCATCAAAATCTTTCCAGACCGGTCACAAAAGAACAGTTATGTCTGTATTGGGCATTCTTGGTTACTGTCGACAATGGATTCTAAATTTCTCTGAAAAGCACAGCCTTACAAAATCTAGCTAACACTGCTGAACTTCCTCTTTCTGGTCATATACAGTGGAATGAGCAGGCTGAGAAGGCTCTATGTGATTTAAAAAGTGCATTACTATCTGCACCAGCTTTAGGACTCCCTGACTATTCTCGTCCATTCACTCTGTTTGTGGATGAAAAGGGGGGATATATGAATGCACTACTGACTCAGCTCCATGGAAAAACAATGGCCAATAGCCTATTTTTCGAAAAATTGGATCCAGTGGCTAAGGGACTTCTAACCTGTCTCAGAGCAGTGTCAGCCACAACAGAAGCCGTGCTAGCCAGTACAGATATAATGCTCATGAGCCCCTTAACAGTAAAGGTGCCTCACGCGTACACTCCAGTTTAGTACAGGCCAAAACTTCACATCTCATTACTGCTAGGGCAATACACTATCAAAATATACTCTGTACTCTGTCAAATGTCACAATTGTGCAAGATGTTCCACTTTAAACCCAGCCACACTTCTTCCCACTGAAGAAGAAGGGAGCCAGATAAAACTTTATATGTGAAGAAGTAATCTTTTAAAATGCACGCTTTAAGGAAGAGTCTTATGACTCATTAGTAATTGTTATATTATATTAAATAATTTCCCTTTGGGATTAATAAAGTATCTATCTATCTATCTATCTATCTATCTATCTATCTATCTAATCAAAAAATTCTTGCTTAATTTTTAAGCTAGAAGTGATTTTTTATCTAAGCTGTATGTCTGCTACTCAGGATGTTGGCATGATGTCTACATGACAGCTAACTTATAAAAGTCTGTAAGAAAAGAGGAACGAGACTCTTGTGGCCCTGAGCGTTTTGAGCTGACAGGTGCTGCGGAGTCTGGCTACTCACCAAGACTGAAAAAGAATAAAGGTGTGTATTGATTCAACAAAATGGGTCTATCTTCTGCTGTCTTCTCTCTTTGAACACATCACTCTCCACACATCACAAATGTCTTTTTCAATATTTATTAAAAAAGACCTGATGCTTGATTTCCGAGTGTTTAGATAAACCTTGACCGGTTGATTTCAAACATGTGAAAGTTCTTTGTGTCAAGTTGTGTCACTAACCTAAACAATGCTGTGACTGTCCACTCAGATCCAAAATTTGATTCAGTTCATCATTATTCCATGATTGTAATCAAGTGTGTTCATTTGAAATTCCATTATATGAATATTCACAGCTAAAGTCATTTTGTGTTAAATTCCTTGAGTTTGCTCTCTGGTGTCAGTTCTCGCCTCAGGTTTCTCCAGTTTGTACTGAGTTTTATTTTATTTATTCCCCTGACGGCTCTTCCTTTTCCCCTAACCGCAGGCAGATGAGCTGTAGTTTACACCATCTGTTACCCTAATGAAGTTGTTAAAGTGTCTCCCTTCAGAGAATTGTCTTTATTGGCCAGGTACACTAATATAGTGAAGATGTTCGTTTTTATAGTGTTGTTCTAACAATCAAGGAGAGAACAAAACATAAAAAGATCAAGTATAAGACAGTGTAAAATGATTTCAGCATATTTTTTATCACATTATTTAAATTGTTCATTGGATTATAAACAATTTTGCTGTATAATTTAACTGTAAGCACTCTTTCCAAGGTGCAGCTCGTGTACACATAAAAGAAGAATGAGCTGTTACAGACAGAGGGCCGTTTGACTCTGAAAAGATCTCTTCTGCAGTCTGAAGAGTAGACAGACATCTTTTCCAGACTATTAGGATTTAGAAGGTTAAATCTTTAAAACATTTTTTGGATTTTCCAAAACAGAAGCTCTTGAACCATTGGTTATGTTTGTTTATGCTCAACTCATAGACGTGTATCAATGTGGTCTGTGAAAATAACATTAGACAGAGAGCTGCTAGAGGTGTTCAACTTGGCCCTCACAATCTTTAAAAAGTCATCATCTGCTGAATTGAAGATAAAACCCAGGAAAGAAGAGAAGCAGAACAAACACAGCCACAGAGCCATTAAGAGACTGAAAAGCCTCACACATTTAGATGTGTCGGTGTTGCATCATCTGTAGCAGCTCCTCAAATAGTCAGTTTGTATCTCTGATTTGCACATCCCATTACCTTTCTATTTGCTTTCATTTTTGGGCACATTTACTGAATGTTAAGAAGTTTGGGGAGGTTGACGCACGCAAGTGACTGGAGTGGTAAAGTCAGCCAGCTGTTCTCACTTGAGGATTTGTCTTCCATCTCACTGGACAACTCAGGTTCAAATTCAAACCAGGCTCCATCATTGACAGTGTCTGTGGTGTGCTCCTCTCTATCCATCACAGAGACAGGCAATCTGCAGGAGCTAAGACCTGTGGGATATCAAGGCGTTTTGAAGGAATTTGTTCTGCAGACTGATGCAAATGCTTTGGATTGGGGTTTGGTGCTTTCTCAATGTTTCAATGGGAAGGAAGATTCAATATGGCGGCAGGCAGTGGCGTCATACCACCAGAAATAAGCACGTACATTGGTTTCGTTAGCGCAGGGAAGCCCCTACCAAATTTCGTGAAGATGGGGCCATAAATAAGAAAGTTCAACATGGCGGACGTTGTCAACCGCTATGACCATTACAGCGTAGAATTTTGAAATGAAACCTGCTTAACTTTTGTAAGAAAGCTGTAAGGAATGAGCCTGCCAAATTTCAGCCTTCTACCTACACGGCAAGTTGGAGAATTAGTAGCGTTGGAAAGTTCAATATATGGCGGCTAACAGTGGCGCCATACCACTGAAATAAGTACGGAAATTGGTTTCGAGTTAGCGCGGTGAAGCCACCTACCAAATTAGCGTGAAGATGGGGCCATAAATAAGAAAGTTCAACATGCGGATGTTGTGAGCCGTTTTGACCATTACGCGTAGAATTTTGAAATGAAACCTGCTTAACTTTTGTAAGAAAGCTGTAAGGAATGAGCCTTCCAAATTTCAGCCTTCTACCTACGGCAAGTTGGAGAATTAGTGATGTTGGAAAGTTCAATATGGCGCCAACAGTGGCGTCATACCACTGAAATAAGTCAATGAAATTGGTTTCGGTTGCGCAGTGAAGCCACCTACCAAATTCGCGTGAAGATGGGGCCATAAATAAGAAAGTTCAACATGGCGGATGTTGTAATGACCGTTATGACCGTTATGTGTAGAATTTTGAAATGAAGCCAAACAGACACCAAGAGGAACAATAGACAGTAAAAAAACAGGTGTTAAATTAATTAAATAAATGAGCTAAAATGATAAAAAATTGTTATAAAAACTCCAATGGCTGTAATGAACTTTGCTCAGCTCAATTTGGCGTATTGGGTTGAGTCCTTGTTATTTTTGTGTTGAGTTATTGCAATAAATCCTTAAAACTCTGTCTGTCTATCTTGAGTTCTAATAGCCTTTATTTTTAGGTAAAAAGCCTTCTGATGATGAATTTTTCGCCACGACATATTGATGACCCCGACGTGATAGACTAATAAGGAGGCTGCGTGAATCCAGAGGCTGGGGCATCTGAAAGCGGGCACAGTTGGTGGCCACCTGTAAGGTAGCGATATTTTCTAAACTAATTTGTGTAAGGTTTCAGAGAGCATCTGCCCCTCCAACGGAGACAAGCAGCATTTTGCCTTTCTAAAACGAACAGGTAGGAATAAAGGATGGGCAGACAGACTTAATGGAATGTGTGGAGACTGTACAGCTTATATGAATGTGTGTGTATAAATGAGAGTGCAGTAATGAGAATTTGAGTTTTGGTATTTAATAGAAAACGCCCTGATCCGGGGGACAGGGGACTGCATGGTGCAGAATATAGCTCCCTCCGATCCGGGGGACGGAGGCCTGCATTGTAACGGGTGGTGCTAAAATCCTATCAAATAACGAGGATTGCACTAGTAGCGGTGAAGCCAGACATATATATATTTGAATTGCCCCACCCTCGAGTAAGGAATGAATGATTGTGTGAGTGACTGCATAAGCTCTGTTATTTTTAGTGGTAGTAAGATAAGCCACAAGATGGAGACAAGTGTGAATGCAAGCGAGCTCCGGACCCAAATAGTGAGTACCGGGAGACACAATAAAGTAATCAAGCACATAACGAGTGTGAGTGAGATTTTATAATCAAGCACTTTTTACATAAAGATACATTGAGAGATTTTTCATCAAGACGGTATCACTGTTAGAAGGTACAGCAAATAAATATATAAAAGCCAAATTAGTGAGTTAAGAGGAAATAAATTAAAGATCAGAGAAAGAGTATATTACAAAAATATATCCAGAAAAGCATTAACGTAGATCAAGTGACATCATTTCTTAAAAATAAATTTAATACCATGATTTAAGTACTTTTAGTTGGCATGGGTTTCCTTCCTTGCAGCAGTAGGATTTCGTAAAATTAGCAAGAAAGCATAATTAACGTAAATATAGACAATTAGAAGAAGTGCAAGCTTTTGGTAAATTAGAAAAGTACTATAATAAGAATTTGGATATTTAAATGTGAAGTTTTGAAAAAGGTTAACTTGATTCAAATAGTTGTGCTTCATGTTACTCCTGTTAAAAATAATTTGAGTCACCTCTTATTTTACAGTCTGATAAGTAAAACAGCCTTCAGAAAAATGTAGGAGGATAGAACCAAAAGAAAAATTAAGTGATAGAAAAATGTTTGTGTATATAGATTTGTGTGTAAATATGTATATATCTGTACTTATATTTATGGGGAAAGAATAACAAGCGTTGAAAAGAATATCATGCAAAAAGAAAAGTGCACGTATTTAACTTCAAAGGTACCTGGCCGCTCGCTAATGTCTGTGTGTGTGAATATGTCTGTGCTGAACGTATTCAATGTGTGTGCCTGTATATTATGTGTATGCCTGAGCATTAATTGTTCTCTCTGTGTGTGTGAATATGTCTGTGCTAACAATGTGTGAGCGTGCCTGTTATTTGTTCTGTGGGTGTGCGTGTGTGTGTTTGGGAGTAAGAAAGCAAACACATGGAGACTTCTGGGTAATGTAGTTCAAATTATGATTTGCTGAAACGGCCGTGTGCATATAAACTTCCAGAGCTCTGAGTAAATATAGGTTAAAATAAATTTGAGTATTTGTAACATTTGATAAAATGAAAAATGCATTCACTTTTAATAATAAATAATGTTTAAAATTATGCGAGGCATCTTTCCTTCGGACCCTGATCAAGTCTTAAGGAAAAGTGCACTTTTGATAACTATAACATTCAAGGGAAACAATGTCTTTCAAGTTCCTTCTGTCCTCTTCTTTTTCTTGTGATGGGTGTATGTGAAATTTTGCATTATGGGGATTATTACAGTGGAGTGTGTGGTGGCGCAGTGGTTAGCACTTATGCTAAGATTCGAATTTATTTGTGATTTGTGTTGAAGTTTACATGTTATTTGTTTTGAGTTAATATTCTCAATGACAGTTTAGTCTTTTTGCTGGGAGTGCCGTCTTGCTGGCGAGTTGCGTGATTTCTCGATAGTTGGATTTGTCCTTATTGTCGCAGGAATAGGATAAGCCATGGAAGCAATTCCTCGTTGTCGCTGAGTCATTCCGCTAATAGAGTCTCCTTGATCTAGAAACCAGCGCCATTTTGAGCTGCGTAGGATCGTGTTATGTTTCCTAGGGTTAACACCAGCTAACGTCATGAGAGGCTGCTTTATATTCGTTTGTCCTGATTGGTAATGTTAAGTGAGAATGGAACTTTCTCTTCTTCAGAATTCATTTTCTCTTTCTGGTTCCTAAGAAATAATAAGTAACAAAACTGGGGTAAGGTTGAATGTATTAAAACAATGGTTTGGGTGATTTTATGTATGTTATATAGTGTATTAAAGGGATCCCTATGTGTGTGTGCATGTTAAATACGTGTTAGTGTGTTTGAGAATATGTGTAAAAATATGTGATGTTGTTTGCAAGGATGAAATAATTGATATTAATGTGTGTGAGAATGTGAATGTAAATGTTGAAATTCAAAGAGCTCTTAATTCTAAATTAAAAAGATATGAACAGGTGGTGTAAAGTCTCCAGATTAGGCGTGATATCATATGAGCACCCCTTTCATTTGATTACTGGCCAGACTCTGATATAAGATTTTAAATTAAAATGAGTAAATTTCAATTGAAGGAGACATTCTTTAAAATAGTAAATGAAGCTGAAGAAAAACAGTGGCTTCCAGTCCAGGTAGTGTTCAATGCTAAAATATGATAAAAAAAGAGGGAATAAGGGGGGTGAACTAAGAGAAAAACAGACTGCGCTCTTTGGAGTTAACATTCTGAAAAACGTGTAATAAACATCTGAAAGATAATAATGAGAGAATGTGCGAGATCAAGTGACTTTAGCAGTAGGTTATGAGGACACGAGATCAGTGTATGTAACTGAAGTAGATTTAAAGTATTTTCTTAGTTTGAGATTCTGGGAAAAATTTACCTGACAAAGAAGTGGATTCTTCATTCTAAATATGGGTAGGAATGTGCAAATCTCTTAGAGGGCCTTATAAATAAATAAATAAATAAATAAATAAATAAATAAAGGCACATTTTACATTATGGGGCATTCTGATATATTGATTTCTTTCCTCATTTCCTTTGTGTGTAATATTGACATGTTTGTGTGAAATAGAGTGGAATACTGGGATCACAACAAAACTAATGGAAGGTTCACTTTTATATTTTTGATGCATTAATGAAATATTGAATGAGACATTTTAATAATAATAATAATTTTATTAAGATTCTAAAAACTAAGATCCAAATGTATGTGGAATTTTAATTGAATAATTAGTCATAAAAAGAAAGAAAGAAATATTATTTAGGATACATGTATAGAAACCTTAAGCTTTTTATAAGGGGTTAGAGATGAAGTCCAAGATTATTTTTTGCTGCTAAATAACCTTTGAAATAATTTAAGGGCCTTTGAGTGGGAAGGGATAAAATATTTTACTTCACTGACCTTATTAATCTTAGAGATGGTCCAAATATACTCAAATGTGAACACCTTGTGTAAAAAGAAAAATGTTTAGTACATTTGAACAATGCTTTATAATTGGATACATGGGACAGGAAATGTGGAGCCTAATTTTTTTTTTTTATATATATTTAATGTCAAAAAGTATAAGTAATTAAGAATGTACCCGTCCAGATTGTGGATTTCTTTCTTGACTCTACTTGCTATGCTGACTATGAGATGTTCTCTGGAGGTTGCTGGTATACTTGACGATCATATAAGGGAGGGTACAATGAACACTAAGACAAATTTATTAGAATTGACTGAAGTCTTCTTGATTTTTACACCAACCTCCACGGAGCATGGCTCTTGAACTAATAAATACTCAACCTTCTCTTTGGTTTTCTTTGTTCTCTATCCCTGGACGTATTTGTCTTCCCTGTAAAGGAGCTATAAAATGTGACTTTTATTATTATATTAATGAGATCAGTTTTAGTTGCCCTCCTGCTCCACATCTCCTAAACTTATAAAAATAAAAACAGCAATATTGACACAAGTGTCAATAAGGGGGGACGGGTTGGTATAATAAGTATTGGTAGAAGTATGTTGAATTTGGTTTAAATTTTACATTTTGAAACCAGTTTAAATCATGGAACTATTTTTTAATTATTATGGAACAAACGCAGATAATTTGAATATTATGTCAATATTATTGGGACCAATTTTTGTAATGATTTATTATTGAGTACATTTACTTTTGTAATACATTGATTGACTTTATTTTTATAATGACTTGGGACATGTTTTTAATTGAGTGGAAATTGCAACCGCAATCAAACTGGAAACAGCTATAAAGGAGGACTTGAACTTTGTGCTTATCAATTCAAACTTTTACTCTGACTGTTTAAAGACAAATTGACTCAGACAAGCACAGACTGGATTGAAATGACCGTTTGTTTCACTGCTAGCAATATTTTTAATAGGGTACCCCCAACGAAACAGATCTGACATCTTATGACATATTATTTTTGGGATTTATAAGTAGCTACCAATGAAGAAGTAATATGCTGACTATTTAAATGAGCGTTTTGAAGACTTTACATCTGCAGGTGAAAGCTGTTTTTTCCTAGTGCGTCGTAGATGACAGCATTTGAAGTTGAACCAGAGATTGGGCTGTGATAAAGGTCTGCAGATAAACTAATCATCTGACTCCAAGGAGAACCCAGCCATACCAGAGAGGGAATCAAGTCGTGAATCAGGCCATCGATCAGCTGACTACTGGACAACGCACTTCGATTCCAGTTCCAGTCATCATGGATACCTGCAGCCAAGAGCTCAACTGTGCTGGTGATGTTTGAGCCCAAAAGATCATCGTGGATTCTGAACCATAGATGACATCTGCCTGCTTTGGTTCAAGACTTCTAGACGTGGTCCTTTTTACCTGGGATATTGGACCCAACGCCTGCTTTAATCCTTATCAGAGAAGAAGATTTGTCACACTTTTACTCTGCAGGGCTCGATGTTCTTTGTGCAGAGCCTACTTTGACTGTCCACTTGTTTGACAAATAGCAACATCTTTTAAATTAAAAATATTTGAACTGTAAAGTTATGAACGGTATAGAAGGGAAAGCTAATTATTTGCAAGCAAAGCAGAATATAGGGATTCCTAAATAATGTGTATTTAATGAATATTTGCATTAATGGGAATACTACATGATTATTATGAATTCATAGTGGTTAAGAATAGATATTTTTAGATAAATGTTATGATATGCCTTCTGATATTTAGTATGAGATAATAAGTTACCTTTAAGGACCAATGATTTTGTTATTTGTAAAGTTAATCAGAATTGAGTCTAATATAACATAAGGGATCTATTAGAGATTGTTAAGTGATTGTCATTGCAGGGACAATCCACTATTATGAGTTAGGGTCAGTCCAGTTTAGATATTCTGGGTTATTAATTGTAGTACTATAGCAAATAATGTAGAGCTTTACATTTAGGTACATTTATTTAATTGAAAAGATTAATAGTAAGCATATGGGATGACACACATAACTAGTATTTTGGGGATAAGGGACATCTACTATAGGTCAGAACATCCATAACTTTTAGAATAGGATAAAACAGTTTAGGCTAGCATGTTGATGGTGATACAGGTCAAATGATTAACATCATGGCTTGATGAGTATATATGTTATGGAAATTAGTGAAATGAAGTAATAATTTGGCCCATAGGAGATGGAGTGTCTTATACATACAGTGGTGAATGTGTGGTCTGTGAATTAAAAAGCCCAGATGAAGTCTGAAGATCTCTGAAGATTTGAAATCCTTAATAAGAAGCTTGGGTATAACCCTTGAAAATTGAAATGAATGTGACCTCAAAAATGACCCAGTGATTTGCATTTTGGAAGGTAGTGCTGACGTCTTCCGAAGGGAGGATTGACACCTACTGTCCACAAAATGGCTGCATTAATGTGGTAAAGGTGGCTCAAGATTAAGACCACAGCTGGGCATATATTTGGGCAATTTTATGAATGAGTGTGTTAAGATGTGAGTATGGTGAGGTGTGTAAGGACTTTATCTCTGATTATCATTGTGCACACCGGTGCCAACCTAAAACTGAGAACTTTTGAGTTATTTAAGATAAATATTTATGCCATCTGTATCATCACCAACAATATTATTTATAGTTCTGATTGTAGATGAACACAAAGAATTAGGTACATTAAATAGTTATTTCGCCATATTTAGGAATTGGGACATACATTATGTGTTTAGTGCAAATCCATCTTAGAAAGGAAAGGAAAAACCAATACAATTAGTATTAGCTTTATTTGAACCTGGGAATCATGGGGATTCATGTTAGTGAAGCAGAAATTACTCTCTTGTTATATATTTGAATGGTATTATGTTGCTTATTACCAGTTTTCTAATTAGTTATTACTAGAGTTGCTGTCAAACAAGTGTGTATCCAATTTCTTGAACCATGGACATCTTCAGTTACAGATTTTTATTCTTTTCTTGATGACAATGTGGATGATGAAATACCAAATCAGAAGAAACTCCTTGGGTGAAGTGCTAGTAACCGCTCCCCAGGGAGGTGACCCTCACGGTGCAAAGTACCTGGGTTGAAGAAAAAATGTAATTTCACTGGAAAAATATTTCTCCAAGCGAAGAAAAACACTAATTATGGACAATTGTTTTATTACTATTATTATTATTTTCTGCTTTATAATAACACTATTTTGTGACTTCCATGGATTATATGATATTCCTATGATGTTTAAATTTATCTGCACCTATGATTGGTTATGTATAATTTTGGACTGTTAGGGTGGGGCCAGGAAGTATTTTACTCCTCTTAGTTGATTGATGGGGGAGATGTTTGGCTCCTGTGCCACCAGAGGAGGGGTATGGGTGTTGAAGTATTGAGAAGAACTGTGAGGGGTCCCTATTGGGCTCCGAAGAAGAATTGAATCAACATCCCCTACCTTTCTTTTGGAATCAGGTTAGATGTTGAGGTTTGATTAAACCTCAAAAGGGAGGAATGTAGAAGGAAAATTTTTTATTAGCATAAGAGAATAGCAAATTAGCATCTAGAGCCATAGAAAGTAATTAAAAGCTTCTAAAACATTAGATTAAGCATAAATTAGAATATAAAAGCAAATTACAATAGGTCTAGCAAATGGTTAACTAAAAAATCAGTTATATTGCATTATTTTATAGGCTTACAGCAAATTTTCCAAAGTAATGAAAAGAACAGCTAAAAGATGCAGCAAAACCAGTTTTGGACAGGATAAGAGTGGAGGACACCTGTGAGTCAAAGCTAGGAAGAGATAATATGGAAAAGAGGTCTCTAAGAGCAGCTGGATTGATGAATCAACAAAAGGCCTTTTACTACAAACAAGGTCACACTGTAATGCATCTTAGCAAATGCAGGTATTAGTACAAATATTATAAGAATATATTAGCAATTAACTTTAGTGTAGAAATTAAGACAAATCAAGCATGGCAAGCAATGATCAAATGAAAGCACATACTATACTTCTTTTTAATTAAAGCTTAAGCTTCAGGTCACTATAGTAAAAAGTTTGGAAAGCCTAAGAGAGGAAAACCCATATATGGATTAAGTAGCCTTGGCCAGTTAGAAAAAAAATGGGAACAGGAAAGAAAGAAAAGACATTCCACTAGCAGACCAGTCTAACGAGATAAGGGTTCCCATAGAAACTTAAGATTTGGTCGGATGGGAGTAAAAAGGGAGTCAGCGGATGTAAGCAAACCAGCTCATTAGAGCAAGGTAAGAAAAGATAGGAAATTACATCAAGAAAGCCCAAAGATGGAAAGAGGAAGTCTTCCACCTAGTCTTCAGAATAAGCCAAACAGACACCAAGAGGAACAATAGACAGTAAAAAAACAGGTGTAGAATTAATTAAAGAAATGAGCTAAAATGATAAGAAATTGTTATAAAAACTCCAATGGCTGTAATGATCTTTGCTCAGCTCAATTTGGCCATATTGGGTTGAGTCCTTGTTATTTTTTGTGTTGATTTATTGCAATAAATCCTTAAAACTCTGTCTGTCTATCTTGAGTTCTAATAGCCTTTATTTTTAGGTAAAAAGTCTTCTGATGATTAATTTTTTCGCCACGACACTAGATGAAAACAACTTCGTGACGTTGCCGCCAAATACACAAAACAATTACTTTGACAAGCATGTTACGTTATTTTTAAAATGTTTCCTTTTCTTTTTCATAACTTCTTCAACACCGAAGCATGGCTTGCGAAGCGCCAGTATTTTAGCTATATATATATATATATATATATATATATATATATATGAATGACAGCAACACTCAAAACAGTGACAAAACAATTACATTGACAATCATGTTATGTTATTTTCTAAATGTTTCCTTTTCTTTTTCTTTTCTTCTTTAACACACTACTTCTCCTCTCGCGAAGTATGAGTATTTTGCTATATATATATATATATATATATATATATATATATATATATATATATATATATATATATGTACATTGTCACACCGTCTGTGAGTTGGAGGCAGTCAAAGAGACCAAAGGTGAATGAAATATCGCGAGACAAGAGACTATCACGTGGTACTTACCTGATCTCTTTCTATCATTACAGAAAACTGGAAGAAAAATAAACCTCTCCATTTCGGGTTCAAATGGCGCTGATAGGCGTCACTTCCGTCCACTCAAATGACATCACTTCTGGTTCCACGATCCATTACTTCTGTCTACTCCTGATGACGTTGGTTCCGTGTTTACCACCTCCAATGCGTCACTTCGCCAACCATATCTTCTCCCATCATACATTCTGTTATATAAATGCCATCTTGTCTACAGTAAATTGTTCATTTTGTATTGCAAAGTCATTCTGAATCAATCTCTTTATTTCAATTGTCTGGATGACAATATATGGGGACGTCCCAAACCTTTTTCATTTTGTGGAGAGTCTTCTTTATCACAATTGCGTAGTCAGCAGGATTTTTGTTCAACATGTCAAAAGAACAAGACCTCAACACAGTACTGAATATGATGCGTGAGTGATCTCTAGACCCTGAAAATCCAGATGGGAGAAATCCGGAACCAATTGGCAGAAGCAGAGGCTTGTTCTCTTGCTGGGGTACGGTCGGAGTTGACTCAGTCACAGCCGATTCAGTTGACCACCTTAACTGAGTCCGATGATACTGAAACGTACTTTTTGATTTTTAAGCGTACTTCTAAGCGGAATGCTTGGCCGAGGTCGGAATGGGCATACCAACTGGCTCCCTATTTGAAGGGGATGGCGTAGAGAGCCTATTACAACTTAACTGAGGAGCAGGCTGCCAATTTTGACACTCTGAAGTTAGAGGTGTTAGAGGAAGTGTTACGGCGTTTCACCGGAACAACAGGACGAGAGAGTGGAGTGAGTGGCGAATTTGACCCTGAAAAGCCGTTAAGAACTCAGGGCTTTGATGCCTGGGGAAAGGTGTGTCGCTGGCTACGGCCCGATATCAACACCTCACACAAGATGGCTGAGCTCCCAGCATGCGAGATGTTGCGTACATGCCCCTCCCTGACCACATTGTGCAGGCCGCCACCACAAAGAAACTGAAAAAAAGAAGAGAGAGAGTTGGGGTCAGTAGCAGGATTTTAGAGCCACCATAAATGGTTATTATGAAGAATTGAACATACAGAGTATCAGGATTAAGATAAAGTGAAGTTATGAGAAGGCCATGTTAAAATAATATGTTTTCAGCAGTGTTTTAAACTGCTCTACTGTATTGCCTGGCGAATTCCTATTGGCAGGCTATTCCAGATTTTAGGTGCATAGCAGCAGAAGGCCGCCTCACCACTTCTTTTAAATTTTGTTCTTGGAATTCTAAGGAGACACTCATTTGAGGATCTAAGATTACGATTTGGAATATAAGGTGTCAGACATTCTGATATATAAGATGGGGCGAGATTATTTAAGGCTTTATAAACCATAAGCAGAATTTTAAAGTCAATTCTAAGATGACACAGGTAACCAGTGTAGTGACATCAAAACTGGAGAGATGTGCTTTCCGGATTTTTCTTTTTCTAGTTAGGATTCTAGCAGCTGCATTCCTTGCTTTAGTTACCCAAACAGTTTATGTCTTTTTGGTAGTCCTGAGGAGAAGTGCGTTACAGTAATCTAGTGGAGCTGAAAACAATAGCGTGAACTAATTTCTCAGCATCTTTCAAAAGATATGAGGTCCTACTTTTTCTATGTTTCTTAGGTGAAAAATGCTGTCCTAGTGATCACAGTTAATATCACGATTTAAAATTCAGATTGCAGTCAACAATTACCCCTAAGCTTTTTACCTCCGTCTTGACTTTTAATCCTAATGTATCCAGTTTATTTCTAATAGCCTCATTGTATCCATTATTGCCAATCACTAAGATTTCAGTTTTCTCTTTATTTAACCTAAGAGAGTTACTATTCATCCATTCTGAGATACAAGTCAGACATTTTGTTAGTGAATCAAGAGAATCAGGGTCATCAGGTGCTATAGATAAGTACAGCTGTGTGTCATCATGCATAGCTGTGGTAGCTCACGTTGTTTGCTCCTGAGATAATCTGACCTAGCAGGCATGTAGATTGAGAAGAGCAAGCGGACCCAGGATAGAGGCCTTGTGGAACACCATATGGCGGATATCATGTGTCTTTGAGTTGTAATTACCACAACTAACAAAGAATTTTCTCCCTGCCAGGTAGGATTCAAAAGCCAGCTCAGCTCAGCTCTCAGAATCTAGAGAGGATGAGAACAGATAAATGGCCTCTGTCTGCATTCACTTTCGCAAATCATTTACTACTTTGCAGTGCAGTTTCTACTGTCACTGTGATTTGTTCTAAAACCCGACTGAAATTTATCAAGAATAGCATGTTTATTGAGGTGGGTCATTTAACTGCACTTAATGACTGCCTTCTCAGAACTTTACTTAAGAAAGGCAGGTTAGAGATGGGTCTAAAATTTTCAAGAGCCGAGGGGTCAAGATTATGTTTCTTAAGTAGGGGTTTAACTACAGTAGTCTTAAGACAGTCTGGGAAGACCCCATATCTAATGAGAATTTACTGTACTCAAGAACATTATCAATTAGCACGCCTGATACTTCTTTGAAAAACCTTGTTGAGTATTGGGTCAAGGACCTTGGTGGAGGGTTTTAATTGAGATATTATTTTTGTAAATCAGGTAAATCTATATCTAGTGAAAGAGTTTGGATTTGTTTATAACAGGATGCTGGGGTTTAGGAGGATCCTTAGTGTTGGAGGGATATACTATGTTATTTCTAATATCATTAATTTTTTGATTGAAAAATACAGCGATAGCCTCACAGGTTTCACTGGAAGTACTTAGGAGGCATTCCTTTGAGTTACCTGGGTTTAGTAGGCGATCAATTGTAGAAAATAAGACTCTGGGATTACTAGCATTGTTATTTATAATCTTGGAGAAATAGCAGCGTCTCTCAAGACGGACAGTGTTATTGTATTGTATTCTATTTTGACTTTTAATATTTCATAGTGGATAGTAAGTTTAGTCTTCTTCCATTGGCTCAGCTCTCGGCATGTTCTCTTTAAATCTGACACTCTTTGGGTCTTTCATGGTATAATAATGCTAGAAGATTTTTTCACTGTCTTTTCAGGTGCAACTCTGTCAACAGCAGCTCTCATTTTAGTATTAAATCTTTCCACCTTACTATTTACATTATCCTCACTATTGTAGTTGGCACTATAACTGATTGCTTAGAATGTTTGTAAGTTTTAAAGCTGCTGCTGAGTCAAAGAAGCGTTTTTTAACAATAGGCTTCTCGTGGGTGTTTTTTTTATCATTATTTCTGTATTAAAAAGTAGAAGAAAATGGTCTGATAGACCAATATCAATGATCTGCTTTATATCAACTTTAAGTCCTTAATAATCCCTAAGTCTAACGTATGACCTGCTTTATGTGAGACTGATTTACAAGCTGTCTCAAATCAAAAGAATCCAGGAGGTTCATAAATTCTTTTACTTTTAGGTCACACTGATTATCTATATGAAAATTAAAGTCGCCAACTATTAGGAGTGTCATAGTTAGTAATTAAAATTGACATTAAGTCAAAGAATTCCTCAAAAAAAGATGCGTTGAATTTTGGAGGTCTATACACGGATAGTTCTAGAACTTGAGAAAATCCATGGATAACAACGGCAAGATACTCAAAGGACTTGAACTTACCAAAACTGACATCTTTACATTTTAACGCTCGAGTAAATGTTTGCCAAACCGCCCCTCTTTTCCTGGCGGTCTGCCAGTAAAACTGTAATCCAGAGGAGCAGATTCGATTAAAACAGTCGCGCCGTCTGAGCTAAGCCACGTTTCACTAAGTGCAATAAAATCTATTTTTTTATCACTAATAAGATCGTTGATAAAAAATGTTTTGTTAGTTAAAGCTCTAACATTTAATAGTGCCATATTTAATGTTTTTGGAGGTGCAGAGATGAATACTACGTCGCGTTATTGATATTTGGAATAGGAACTAAATTATTTTTATTAGCCCCAGCTCTGTAGTGTATTTTTGTTTAATATTGATCTGTTTTATAGTTTTATACATTTGTTCCTCTAAAATAGTAATTTTAATTAGATTATTGGAGTTTATACGTGTGCCTAGATTTTCTACGTGCATTGAGATTGCTTATTACAGTATTAATTTTGTGCACTGAAGATTCTATTAAACACTTATCATGTCGCTTACAAAGTATCATTGGAAGGGATTAAGAGCAGAGATAGATAGTTAAGATAAGCGAAATACCTTGATATATTTTGGATGCAGGCCATCACGCTTGAAAGCCGGCCTTTTCCAAAAGCAGATTCAATTGTTGATGAAACCGGCGTCTTTCTTTGCAGAAACCCTGGCCAGCCTGTTTAATCAGCAGATGACTGAGCTACTCTTTGATCGTCTGCGAGAGGTAGTGGACCGAAGCGAAGATCTTTTGCCAATGGGGTCCTCTTCTTTTATCTTTAATCAAAGCTGCAAAAGTCAGCCTTGAGGATTCTGATTGCGGTGCCTTATATATTCGCCAGCACCGAAAAGCGATTGCTCCACGCCCTCTCCTTGTGCTTCTTGACTGCTGGCGCACGTCTCATCACATCTCGGACACGAGCACCGGGAAAATAAGCAACAAACGATTTTCGATTAGGACATACGATATTAAGGTTTCTAACAATAGAATCACCTACCTATTACATCACCAGGGGAGGCGAACTGGGGCGGAGAAGGTCAAATCGGTTCAGAGATAGATGCGCCTGTTTCCAATGGAGATCTCTGGCCTTGAACCCCGCCTGCATAGCTGAAATCCACCAAGGTCATCAGCGGCTCACTCCCTCGAAGGCTAGCGAGGGGGTGGCAGCTACCAGGGTTGATGTTTAGCGGTTACAGATGGCGGGACAGTTGATCCAACAGCGGACCTTCAGATCTCTAAAGGTATCTCCGTGGGACAGGAGTTTCTGAATCTTGCGATGAGTGCCTGGGTTCTTCAACTCGATTTCAGCTTGAGTAACCCACTTCGGACATTTTCTGCTTCTGCTTCAGTGCCCTAGGAGGAATGAGAGAGAAGTTTACGATATGATTGTCAGAGAGACCCTATAGGCTGCGAGGCAAAAAAAGTGGAAGTGGAGTTGGTAATTGGCAGATGCTGAATTTTGGGTTATCAAAGCTATAGCTCTTGGTCTAGTCAATTGTCTTAGTCCGATGGGTCATGAGGTTCTGTAATGATTTTAAACGACTCAATTAGGTCTCTAAATTTGATGTGTATCTGATGCTGTGAGATGATGATCTACTCGATCAACTAGGAAACGCTCAATTCCTAACTACCCTTGACATGACAAAAGGTTTTGGCAAATTCCTAACACTAGAATTACAAGAGCCTACGAAAACTCGTAATTCGTCACCATAAACTCTTAAATCCTCACCTCTCCGCCAGCGCCCTTTGTCCTCTAAATGTGCTGATAAAGAGAAGCTAGGAGCAGCCGGCTATTCCATCCCCCCACCAATTTAGAACGTGCACGAACTTCTCTCAGCTTATGCCTTGATTGAGTATCTGGGAGTGAAGTGGAGTTTTAGAGTGGAAATAATAGATGTTATTTGGAACCACGCATTTCATGTCTGTTCCGTTTCTACAGTAATCTGTGTCAACACATTGTTAAAACAGAAGCGTTTTTATATTCTAGTAGTAGATGACAAAATGTAGGCATAAACTATATAATGTATGAAGCCTGAAGTCCAAATAGCAAAGAAACATTTTCATAAAAGGAACAAATATAACATAACAATTGCGCTTTTATTCAAAAATATAACTGCAGAAACAAAAAGCCGCTTTAACATGCGACATTGACAGCAGTTTATTATAATTGCCGCTGTGGTGCAATAGAATCAGTTCTTCCCTTTGGGAATCAAAGGTCGCTGAAGTTCAATCCTGCACCACTCCATTTTGAGAAGTAAACTGCTCTTAGTCTTACTATTTTAGAATAAAAGTATACATTTGATTTCAGTCTGTAACAGCCGGTGCAATTTAGAATCAATCCATACAACCCCATCTGACACGGCTGTTTTCACTAAAGACGCGCTATGGCTCTGCAGTGTACCACGATGCATACTAACCCCACCCCCAGGTTCTGACACACAAACGCTGGTGAAGCTGCCTTCTTCGTATCTCACCATCACTTGATTTTCTTTTATTCAGTTTTATTGAGTGTTCCTGCCAGTCCCGCGTGTTGCTGTATGCTGTTTCTTTTGTACTCCAGGACATGCAGAGGAAGAATTTAAAGAGCAGTAACTTCAGGCTATATGCAATCATCAGACACTCCCATCTGCCTGTGCTCGCTCAAACACAGGAACATATATTGGTGTAAAAGTATAACAAAAGTGCACTTTTATTCAAGTGTACTTTTTCCATCGCATTTTCCTGTAAGAAGCAGTGTACACACTTCTCTATGCTGTGGTTTCTATACACACCTGAAAGAAAGAGACAATATATGTGAAAATATAATCGCACTAATGCAATATTATTTGAAACGAACAGCGTCAGATCGGGTGTGAATTTATGCAGGAACTGGAAATTCTCTGATCGCGGACCTTCAGCCAGGGAAGAAAGTACAGTGTCAGGTGCTCATTCAGTGTGAAAGGAACCATAGCACAGAGAGGTGTGTACACGGCAACAAGTACCGTGTCGTAAATGTAGAAGGACGGTCCTTGGTGTGTGTGGAACTGTTAATATTTGAATGTGATGATTTTATATAGCACGAATGAAAATCTGCACTTCTTAGCATTGCACCATGCAAGCTGTCGTATCAATCGCCAACTGTAACTTGCTTTTTCTTCGGTGTATTATCGTGGTATTTCCCTCTACTTGCCCTTTTACCTGTTTCCTCAAGGGTAAGTGTTCTCGTCAAGTTCGTTATCGAGTTGGTCTACTGTTGCACTTTAAGATGAACACACACACACAGATAAACACACACACAGACCCTAACCACAAAGTGCTCCATGAATGACACACACACGCTGATTAACCCTAGCACTTTAAACCACACAAGTGCTATAGGAATAACAGCCTGTCATTCAGCACTTCAAGAGACTTACTTATTTTCGCTAACAACAATCTGATGTTTTAGTGGTATCTCAGACCTAAATATTACTTTTGGTCTACAAGAATACATTTAAACATACAAAGACTCAGCACCTTGACTATAGGCCATTCATCAGCCAAGAATACCTTCTTTATCGTATCTGTCCCTTCTGTTGAGTATAGCGCTTTCACTCTCACATATAAACCTCAGAGCACGAAATAATGGCAAAATCGCTGTCACCAGGTGCTCAAAGAAATCTAACTTATTACTTCAATCACTCTAGCATTAAAAAAGCACTGAAAGTTAAAGCACATGGTTTTAAAGTTACCAAAGACAAAGCAAATGGATGAAACTATTATATAGCTTGAAAGAACAAAAACTA
>NW_024381794.1:0-61433 GCF_016835505.1 Polypterus senegalus
AATATTTTTCTATTGCTAAAAAATTATCTTTAATATTTTACTTTCTATCAGAATGCATTCCTTTAAGTAAAATCGCGCCATGTGTCTTCATTTCACGATGCTGTGCTGGCTGTCGCTTAACACAGCCACAGTAGCTACACAGTGCATCTTCTGTATGGAGTCGGTGCCTGACAAAGGCTTTATTCAAGTGCCTATTCGTTACCGCGTTTTTTTTAATTAATGAATCAATTTTTTTTAAAGAACAAAAACACAGTCCAATGAAAAAATAGCATATCTCCTTATATAATATGCTCCCGTGGTTGTTCGTTGTTCGAAACCATTTCACCTATTGACTTGAAATTTGGTACACATATACTACGTGACAGGTGATGATTTTATTCTTTTTTTACTTTTATTTTATTTTTATTGTAGAATCAACTCTAGGTCCCGCGCAGAGGGCAGCGTGGGCGCATGTGTAAGGGCCCGTTCTCATTCCCCACCACCTTCGTTAATCATTCTTGAGGAGATTGAAGACTTAAGTGCCAGCAATAAAAAATTAAAGAAAACGATTTAAGTAATTGCAACACAAAACTACTTAATCATTTTTAAACGGAAAAGATGCCAACAAAAGAAGAAAGCAGCAGGCCACTAGGGTGGAGAAAGAAGAGCTGCTCAGGAAGCAGCAGCGATCAACCTCTGATCACAATGCTAAACAGAGCGAGAAAGAGGAGGAAAACTAGGAATGCTCAAGTCAAGTGTATTCACTGCACATTATTGTGTCCCTGAACCAGCGATCCCATTTGGGGCGATGGAAGATAGTGACACACAGTGTGTTGCTTATGTTCAGTCTACTCGTAATCTCGTTTGGTTGCTGTCACTGCAGAAAACACTGCTTTACAAGATAGATGTTGGAAATGGAAGCAGCGTTTCCAGTGCTTTTGTGGCAACCTCAGGATATTCCGCCTTTGACTTTAATCCAAAACGTATGGAGATTTGAAGTTGTCTCAAACATAATTTTAAGGCCACCATTATTTGCAAACTCAAGCAGTTGATCCTCTTCATGCACAAACAAAGTTGATTCACCTGGCTTATTCACAAATGGGTCACAGATCCATTCCTTCCCATTTCAGGGGTCATTTGTGGTTGGGAATAATGCTCAAACTCTATTGAAAGCTGAGATAGGTGATCATACTACCAGCTGGGAGAAAGAAGGCCTGGTTGTATCTTTAATAACTTCAGCTAACGCTTGAAACATATCAAAAATCCCAATGTTCACTTGTCGGCCCTATAAATCAAGTTTGGCTTTGAATGCAGCCACTTTATCTGCCAACTTGAACAACGGTATCTTCTGCCTCTGCCCCACGGGCTGCTGCTCCACCACTGCCTCATATTTTCCTCTTCGGGGCTCCTCCAGCCTCCTCCATCCTGGCTGGATACTGAGTCTGAAAGAGTGGGTAAAGGTGGGGTGCCCTAGTGCCTGAATGCCAGTTCATTTTGGGAGGTTTCTGAAATGTTTTGTGATCCCCCCCCAACGGAACATCAGCAATGTGTCCCGGCGCAATTGCTTCACAGTAGAGTTGGGGAGCCTGCTGTTGCCCGGCAACAGATAAACAGATCGGATGCTCTTAGGCTGTTGTCCCATTGAGGAGGTCCCAAGGGTTTAGAAACCCACATTTCTTAATGAGTGCATTAATAGTAATGTTTCTTAAACGGGGCATCACTGAACCACAAAAAAACTGTCTTCAAACCGTCAGTTAACCGTTTGCAACCCGGGGTTTCTTCTTTTGCATATACAAAACATATGCTTTGGGTTGTCTCAACAGATTGCACATCACAAACATTAACA
This sequence comes from Polypterus senegalus, assembly GCF_016835505.1. NCBI lineage: Eukaryota > Metazoa > Chordata > Cladistia > Polypteriformes > Polypteridae > Polypterus > Polypterus senegalus. The sequence continues at coordinate 1,826 of NW_024381794.1, forward strand.
CTGTTATCGTTTTTCATGTGTGCCGTTTTTATAGGAGGGTGACGAGGAGTTAAATTCCAATGGATGTTTTTCAAATGTTTACAAGCAATAAGCAAAAGGTATTATGAAACTTACAGAGTAAAAACAAAACAGCAAAAAAAAACAGTAATAGAAAGTTCAAAGAAAGAATTTTTTAGAATTTTCTTGTTTGAAATTGTTGTGCAAATGTGCACAACTGAGCTCAACACAGATCTAACTGCTCTGTGGATGATTTATTCAAAATATTTCATGGTCACTTTGTAATGAAAGTATCTGTGAATGTACTACGTAACAGATTTCTATAGACTTGTGTCATATGGGGAAACTTTTCGGGACATAAAAATACTTTGTTGTAATAAACTTTCCCCCCTCTGGCTTGCGCCATCCCTCCAGCTGCTCTGAAAAGTCAGAGTGAGTCTCCATTGCTGGAGTTCTTTATGCCCGGTAGTTGGCCGTCAGACTGGGGTTGGGACCCCAAGGCATCAACAGGAAAGCCATGAAAAGTCAAGCTGCTACAGAGAAGACAAACAATCCGAACAGCCATGAGTTGAGGTGAATCTTAGTAGCTAAAACCAATCAGATCGCTTCTGCTACAAGATTCTACCAAGAATTGAAATCAGCCAATCGCAGCTGTATACCTACCAAGATTTGACCATTCACAACCCTTTCGGCTACCAAGAATTGGCCAATGACGGTCGTCGGCTACCAAGAATTGATGAATCACGGCTCGTGTTGGCTACCAAAACTCGGAAAGGAGGCTGGCACCTCTTGTCAGTTAATGTATTCTGTAAATGCTTGTTCGACTCGGCACAAGCGCTTGGATTTGAGTTTCATTTTGAACTTCTAAAAATGTTACTAGTGTCAGTTTGTGCAGATATATTTACATTCACGTACACATTTTTGAATGATTTTTAACCATTCTGTGCAGTTTATTACCTTTATTAAATATGTGTGCAAAATGTGTAAGACATATAATATGTATAAATATACAACCCCAAATCAGAAAAGTTGGGACAGTGTGGAAATGTGGAATAAAAAAGAAAATGCAAGAAAATTCTCCTCACATTTTATTTCATTGCGACAGTATGACACAAAATTTATTAAAAGGGGTTGGGTTTTGATCGGGTTTTGCCCAAATATGGCTAGGGGTTTCCCATTTTCCCACAATTTTTTTTTCCCAACTCCCGGGTTCCCCGAAATTTTTAAATTTTCAAGCCAAATTTTCCAAAAGGGGGTTTTTTTAAAAACCCCTTTTGCCCAAAAAAAGTTTATCTTTTTTAAACCAAACGTCCTAAAAAAAAGTTGGTTTAGAAAACGCATTTTTTTCAAACCCAACTGCCCCCAACTTTTTTTTGGGGGGGAATAAAAAATTATTTTTACTTATAAAATGCCCAACCCCTTTTAATTATCGACGGTTTTTTCCCTTTTTGCAGGGCCTTTTTTTAAAATATTATAATTTTAAATATTTTAAATTTTGGGCTTCAGAGCCCCCGGGGTTTTGGGGGCCCTTCTGAACCCCCCCGAAACCCCCCCAGCCGCCCCTTTTCCCTTTAAATTCCCCGGGAAGTTTTGGTTCCCCAAAAGGAAATTTTTTGGGGGAATGGGGACAAGGTACTTCGGGTCCGGCCATTCCCGGGGGTTTGAGGGGAATGCCAAGCGCTTCTTTTTTTGGGGACCCCCCCGGTTTTTGGGGGAATTCGGGGGGGAAACCATGAAATGCCAAACTTTGCGGGTTTTTTTCATTTGGGGTGGTCCGGGCCCATTTTTGGGGCCTTTAGACGTTTCCTGTGGCTGGGGGGTAAAATTACGTTCCGTTTGTCATTTTTATTTTAAAGTTATTCGTTTGGTTCCCCCTTTCTTTGGGGGGGAAATGGCAAAAAATTTTGTTTAAAATCAAAAGGGAAAACCCCCCGGGGGATTTCCAACATGCAATGAAATAAAGGGGGGAAAGGTAATTTTTTTTTTGGGGTTTCATTTCCCCCTGAACCCTTTTCCAAAAGGCGGGGTTAAATTGGGGGCGGGATGAAAAATTTCCCAAAAAAGGGACCAAAATTTCCCTGTTTTTTTTTTTTTCTTTTCCCCTTTTTCTTTTTCGGGTTTTTCCAAGCCCGGTTGTGAATTATAAAACCCCTTAATCCACACTTTTAAATTAATATTATAATTTTAAAATAAAATAATAAATTTACCACCTTATTTTAACCCAAAACTTAAAATTAAAATTCCCTTTAAAAAATTTAAACCCACCTTTATTTAACCCCCCCCTTAAATTATTTATCCTTAAAAATATACCAATTTTAAAAAAAAAAAATTTATCACACATTTAAATTAACATTTTAAATATTATTTCTACTATTAAATATTTTTTAATTATTATAAATTTTTTATAATTAACATCATAATTAAATTTTTTATATTATAATTTAAAATAATCCTTTTTAATTTTAAATTTAATAAACCCACCCCCCCCCCACAACCAAATATTTTTATATTTTTTCCTTTCCCACAAAACCTTAAATAATATCCCAAATATTATATAAAAAATATATATATAATATAAAAAAATATATATATATTTTTTATATATATATATATAAAATATATATATATATATATATATATAAAAATATATATATATATATATATATATATATATATATATATATATATATATATATATACACAAAAATATATATATATATATATATATATATAAAATATATAAAATATATATATATATTTTTATATATATATTTTTTATATATTTTTATATATAACCATATATATATATTATATAAAAATAATTTGAAAAACTTTTTCCCCCCTTTCCGTTTCTTTTTCCCTTTTTGCGTTTTTGTCCCCAAAATTTTTGATCATAAAACCATTTAACCATTATCAAATTTTTTAAACCCAGTTTTTAAAGGGTGGTTTTTTTTTGGGGGAAAAAAAAACCCAAACCTAAGCCTGGGAAAAAAATGAATAAAACTTTGGGGAATTACAAAATTTTTGCAATAAAGCTTTTTTAATAACTTAATAGTTTTTTGGGCCCTTCTAAATTTTGGCCCCCTCATCTTTTGAAATTTTTTTAACATTTATTTTTTTTTTCAAAAGGTCAGCCTACCCATCTCAATTGGTTCAGGTCGGATTTTGGGCTGGGGCCCTAAAAGCCCATTTTTTTTTTCTTCAGTTGGGTTTTGCTGGTTTTTTTTCATTTTTCCTTTTGGACCCGCTTCAGTTTGGGGTTTTGGGAACAGATGGCGGCCCTTTTTTGGTTTTTGGTGGGGAAAAAATTCCCGGGTTTTCCATCTATCACGGCAACCCTTTCCCAGGCCCGGGAAACAGCAAAACCCCGGACCACCCACACTACCACCCCATATGTTACTGTTGGATGTTTTCTTTTTCTGAAATGCTGTTTTCCCTTTTCGCCAGATGTGGGACATTTCCCTTTTTAAAAAGTTAAACCCGTTGGACCCCGCCAAAGGTTTTTTTCCCAAAAAAGTCTTGGCAATCTTTTTGGGGATGTTTTTTGAAAATTGAGACGACCCCTAATGTTTTTTTTGCTTAACTTTGGTTTTTGCGTCTTGGAAATCTGCCATGCAGGCGTTTTTGATCTCTTTCTTATGGTGGAGTCGTGAACACTGATTGAATTGGGGCAAGAAAGGGCCGCTTTTCCTTTAAAATTTTTTCCGGGGTTTTTTTGTGACCTCCCCGGATGGGTCGTCTCTAACGCTCTTGGGGTTTTGGTTTGGCCCCGGCCACTCCTGGGAAGGTTCACCACTGCCCATTTTTGCCATTTGTGGATTTTGGCCTCACTGTCGGTTCCCTGGCCCCAAAACTTTAAAAAATGGCTTTATAACCTTTACCAGACTGATAGATCTCAATTACTTCTGTTCTCTTTTGCCGGGTTTCTTTGGTTTCTTGGCATGATGTCTGGCTTTTGAGGTCCCTTTTGGTTTTTCCTTCTCTGTTGGGGCAGCTCCTTTTTAAAAGTGATTTCTTAAATTGAAACAGGTGTGGCAGTAATGGGCCTGGGGGGGGCTAAAAATTGAACTCGGTGTGATACACCACGGGTTGGTTTTTTTAAAAAAAGGGGGAAATTATTTTTACACGGGGGCCATGTAGGTTTGGTTTTTTTTCTCCAAAATAATAAAAAATTTTTAAAAAATTGCATTTTTTTTATTTTATTTATATTTGACTAAGGGTTTAAAATTGTTTGATGATAAAAACTTTTTGTGGAAACAAACAAAAAAAGAATAAGTCGGAAAGGGGCAAATTTTTTTACACCACTGTATATATACACACATATATATATATATATAAAACAAAATATATATATATAAATATATATATATATATAAAAAACACAAAATATATATATATATATATAACACACACATAAAATATATATATATATATATACACACACACAATATATATATTTTAATATATATACACAAAATATATATATTTATTTTAAAAACAAAATATTTTTTTTATACTAAAAAAAAAGAAAAAACCCCCCCCCACTCACTCATATACGGGCCTCCAAAATTCTCCAACTTCCGTGAAAGGAAGGCAAAAAATTTGGCGGGGCTATTCCTTACGGCTTACTTAAAAAAGTTGGACGGGTTTCTTTCGCAATTCTATCCCTAATGGTCATAATTTAAGGTTTTTTTCTCCATTAACTGTAAGGGGTGAGCTGAAAAGGCTTAGGGGGGTTTTGTGACATCACCCGCCCCCGTAATCCGCATAACCCGATTTCCCCAGCGCGGTGCGTGAAAACCAGGAGAGCCCCCAAAAAAGCGGAAAGGCTTTGCTTATTTTGAAAAGGCAGCGAAACAATAAGGGGGGGTGACGCTCCCTTATTCGGGTTTCGGGAAAAAAAGAAAGGTGAAAACCCAAAAATTTAAAAATTAATTTCCCAAGACGGCTCGGGGGTTTCACATCCCACAGGTAATGCGGGATAAATTTTAAAGGGGGCCTTGGGATATGCGGAGTTTTGTCCTTTGGGGGGGGAAATTGGCAGGTAAAAGGGGGGCAAAAAATTCGGGAGACGGGTTTTTGGGGGGATTGACTTTAAAAGGGGGGGGGAAAATCCGTCATCATCCCCCCTCCCATTTACCTCAAGTTAATCCCCGCGCCTGGGTTTCTTTTGAATCCCCCAGGCCTATTTAAAAAAGGCCCGGGTGACAATCGTGTTACATTTTTTTTTAAAATCCCCCTTTTTTTAGCACAACCGGCTGAAAGCTTGATGCATTTAACCCATGCGGTTAAAAAATTTGTTTCCCCTTTGCATTACAACCCAGAGAGGGTTTTTGTCAATGCAGGGATTTCCTGGTCCCGTTCCCAGATAAAGGGCCCCCCGATTCTTTTTCCCCTGCACCACCCTTAGTTTGAAAAAAGTATAAAAAAATATGGGGGTTAACACAGAAAAACAGACCCCGCAATTAAAACTTTTGAATAATCGGTTGTAATAATTTTTGGGGGAAAACCATTTTTTTTATTTTTTGGGCCCCTTTTCCATGATTAAATGAATGGAAAAAAAGTAAAAAAACGGGGGTGGCTTTTTGGGCAGGGAATAGGGAAAACCTTCCTCAGGCAATGTCAATCTTGAAAAATTATTATTAAAATGTTTCCTTTTTTTTCATTACTTCTTTAACCCCACCTTCTCCCTCGGGTTGGTTTTATTTTTATATATATAATATATAAAATTTACCCAAGGCGCTGAGATTTTTGGTACCCAAAACGTGTTAAAAAAGGGGTCTCCCCCCAACAAAAGTCGATCAAAGCCGGCGTTCTTTACCCAAATCCCGGCCGTGGGGCGCTGACTTTTCCCTTTAAGTAAAAGGGAAAGCATTTTAATTTTTCATCCCCTAGGCTAAAACCCCAAGAAAATTTTAAACCCAGGGACCCCTTTTTCTACCCCCGGGAAAAATAATTTGGCGATTCACACTTTTTTTTTGCAGTATCGTTTTGGGTTCTTGGTTTTTGGGGGGGGTACACGAGTGGGGGGCGGCTTTTTCCCATCACACCCCGTTAATGGCGGGGCGTCTCAACAGTCTACACAAGACCCCCCCGCGACTGTCCCCCCGATCAAAAGTCAGCGAACACATCTTTTATACTATAAAAAGAAAGAGCCTTTCCTTTCTTTTTTTTCCTTTTTTACCCCAAAAAGAAAAACCTTTCTCTCTTAACACGGCAGAGGACACAAAACAATTTTTTTAAATGCTGGTAAGGCACATTCCAGAGGGCAGAATGGCGTTCCCCAAAAAAAGGTAATTTCTATACCACAGCCGTGTGTAGCACCTTTAAAAAGGGATCACTACCGAGAGATGATCCATATATATTTTAGCTGCTGTTAGTTACCCTTTTTTTGTTACGGTTTTAAAAATGAGTTTCCCCATAACCCTCCAGTAGTGACCCAATTAACCTTTTTTTAAAGCGTTAATGTTTTACTTTTTAAAAACTTATAGACTATATTTTATTTTTTTCCCCTTGCACTCAAAAAACCAAAAGCTATCACACACATATAACACAAAAAAAACATACACAAATTATGTATATATATATATATATATATAAAACACACACACATACACACAACATACATACATAAAACACAATATATAATTTGGGGTTGAGATTTTAAGATATAAAAATTGTATGTGTATATTTTTGTATATTATATATATGTGTGTGTGTGTGTGTTTTTTTATATTTTAAATTTTTGAAAAAATACAAGCTGTGAGAAAACAGAAAAAGGGAAAGGCTTGCCGGGCGTGGTGGTACTTTTTCGATGCAACCAGGGAAAAAAAGGGGCCCGCTACCACCAAATACACAAAACAATTTTTTGACAATCTTTACGTTATTTTCAAAATTTTTCCTTTTTTTTTTCATAACTTTTTTAAAACACTACTTCCCCCTTTTTTGACCCTTTTATTCTCCTAGTATATAAAACCCCCAAATATATATAAAACCCCACACATATATATATATATATATATATTCACACATATATATATATATATATATAAAACCACACATATATAAAAACCAAAATATATACACACATATACATATATATAAAATACATATATATACTTTATATATACATACACACCATATATTTAACACATACATACCCCTCTTGGGGCCCGGAAAGGGCGGGGGGTCCCCAGAATCCATGAAGGAAGAAAAATGAAAAACATTATTTGCAAAATCTTAATTTATTTATCCATTCCTAAATAATTAAATGGGCGGGCTTTTTGTATTTTTTTGTCGCTGTTTTTTAAAAAAGCGGGAGGGCCCCAGCTTTAAGGGAACCCGGGTGGATATTATAAAACAAAATTATTTTTTCCCAAGTTCATTTACTTTTTTAAATGGGAATTTTTTTTATCGACAGAAATATCTTTGGGGGAAATTTAAAAGGGGTTAAATTAGGCATCACTGCATAAATTTTTTCCAGCATACAAATGTAAAAAAGTAAATTTTTCTTTTCCAACCAAAGATATTTGTGTCGACTAAATATAAAAGGAATTAATCAAACTAAATTTTCCCGGGTTCAAAATAAAAACACACTTTAGGTGGGTTTTGGGAACGGATTTTTAAAACACCCCTAAAACTAAATTTTTTAAAAACTTAATTTTTTGAACATAAATATGAAAAAAAACAGACAGGAATATTTTTTGGGAATAAATAAACAAAAACCCAAAAATTTTATAATTTTTTTGCTGTTAAAAATATTTTCCCTTAAATTTACAAGTTAAAAAAAAAGAAAACGTTAAAAGAACAAACATTCAAATTTCTTTACTCTTATTTTTTTATATAAAAAAAATTCAATTTTAAATACCCCAAAAAGATTTTGCTCTCCAAAAAAATATATTCTGTCAAAACATACAAATTCAAATATGAACATGCCTAAAAAAACCCCAAAATATAAATAAAATTTGCTTTTGGCAATAACAAATCAAATAATTCAGTTGTTTTTTCTATTTTCCATTTTGAGGGGCCCCTGGCATTTTTTTCCCCAAATTCGTTTCTGTTTCTGTATTTCTGTGTTGTAAATTCCCCAGGATGGATTGCGGGGCCTCTCAGGGGAAGGCGACCCTGTTTTTTCGATCTTTATCACTAAAAAGGAGCTTCCCCACACAGATATGTCCCAAAACATGCACAAGGTTAAACCGCAGGCGGAGTTTGGAGCTTTTCCCGCGGAATGGGTAAAAAAAACGTGCAGGCCATGCAGTTCTTACTTTCCCGGGCCCCATTCCTGCAGCTCAATCACCTCCTCAAAATCTGCACGGGTTTGGGTTTCACATGGGCGGCAAAGGGGTTTTGCGAAAAAACTCTAAATTCTTTTTGTTCTTCAATGTCCCCCCCAAAAGGGTTTCCCCCGGAAATCACTTTGGGATTTTCCCGGAGTGCGTCTGCTAAAGTGTCGTTTTCCCTTTCTTTTGTTTTCGTATTTTGTGCATTGCATTCGGGTCTTTAAAGGTTATCCTGATGTTTGGGTTCTCATAGTCCCGTCTTAGTTTAAAATTCTGAAATTCCCACCCAAATTAACTTCACAAATGGCCCTGGGGGTTTTTCCCGGGCAATTATTAAACATTTTTAAAGCCTCCCCCCCCGGTTTTTTAAGGGCCTTTTTGAATCCCCTTTTTTCTCTTGGCTGTGGGAGCAAACCTTGCTAACTTCCCAACATAAGCTAGACTTGATTCCTTGGGGGGGTTAGGCCGGGGCAGCTGGCGCTGCATTATGGGATCTGTAGTTTATTGTGTTCCCAAAGCGCTTCATATACCGGGCCTTAATCAATAATATATAAAATGATTTTTGCGGGCGGATATAATTACATGCTGGGCGGAGGGAATTGCCCGGTTTTGACACGGGCTAAATAGAACTTAAAAGAATATTTTTTAAAAGTAGGGGCCTTCAGATCAAATTTGGCCCCCCTTCCTTTTAATCGAGCCCCGTGCTATTGGGGTTTTTCCCGGGGGTTTGCCTCAATAATCACCCCTCCTCTTCCTTTTTTTTCCCGTTCTCAAATTAAACCCACGGGGTTTGGGTTTTTAAAAACAACCCTTGATAAAGTATCCATTATTCATAAAGCTTCAATTTAAGTCTTTCTCGTTAACCCCCCTTTTTACGTCTCAAAACCAAAGGGGAGTGCGGGGGTAAAATGGTGGGGGAAGGGGGCCTATCGTGAACCCCCTCTTGGGTCGAACCTCGGCTAGGCAAAATCTCCTTTTAAGCCCCGGCGTAGGGTTTCCCGTCTTTTGAAATATGTAATGGGGGTATATAAACTGCTAAAAAAAAATTAAAAGGAACATTTTTAAAAACCCGGTCAGATCCCCAAGGGGAAAAAAAATCCCCCCTGGATATCTATCCCAAATTAGACTGGGTAATGTGTTGGAACAAAAAGGATGCCACATCGTTTGAGGGAAATTTGAAAATGTCCCTTAAAAGCCCTGAATTAAAAAGGCCCCCAAAAATCAAGTTAAAAAATTTGTAGCAGGCTAGTCCTTTTTCCCAATTTTAATTGCAAAAACCCAAATTTTGCCACCTTTTTCCCTGTTTCTTTTTAACATACGAAAAATCGATTCTGTTTTCTAATGAGATGACAGATGTTTTTGGGGGGATCTCCTCCCAGATCTGGACCAGGGAATAAGGGCCCCTGGACAGTCTGGGTTGCAAAAATTGGCTTTTGGTTGGTAAAATCTTTGTCCCAGGGTGTTCTATTGGTTTGGGGGTCGGGAAAAAGTGTGGTGGATTAAGGTATAAATTTTCCCTCCAGGAACCCTGCATACTCTCACCCCCTTGAGGCCGGGGTTTGGGGGTTAGGGGGAGCCACTGTACCAGCATGGGGTCTGAAAATGGGCCCAAGGATGTCATCCGTTTTTACCAAGGAAAAAGGCCCCCTTTGTAAAACCTGTGGCGTTTCTGTGTGAACCTCAATGGTTTGCCCCCCCAGACAATCATTAACCCACCACCAAACTCTCCTTGCTAAAGGGGTTTCAGGCACCCTTTGTTCCCCCATGGCTTCTCCGGGCCCTTTTCACTTTTTTCCCCGGGTGCTCAGGGTAAACCCTTGCCCCATCGGGCCACGGGGCCCAGGGGGTTCCCACTCCCAATTTTTATTCAGCCACCAAATGGGCTGCATGCTGCGGGGGGGGTGAGCTCGGGGCCCTTAGGGACGGGGCCCTTGGGTCCCCTCAGGGGGTTTCCTGGGTTTGGCAGGGGGTTTCCCCAAAAGTGGCCTGCTGGGGTCATTTTTGGGGCTCTGGGGTCTCACCCTGTTTTTTCCCCCCAAAAGGAGAGTACTGGTCCCCTGTGGGTTATGGGCCCCAGGGCCCTCTGGGTAACTGCTTGTCTCCAGTCCCCCGGGCCCCTTGAGACTGTGCGGGGAGACACAGCCCCAATGACCGTATTGAGGGCCCTTTGGGGGGGACTACCTGTGAAACCTCTGTGGGCCAGGTATCCTTCATGCTACCAGTAGTGACCCCTGACTGTAGCCAAATGCAAAATAGTGAAGAAACAGTAAAAAAAGGGGATGGGGGGGAAAAAATTTCCCCAGGGCCCTCCACCTTTTAAAAATTTCCCTTTTTTTGGGGGCATCTCGGTTGCCCCCCCCTAGTGCACCTTTTTTAAATTTTTATCAACACCACAGCAAAACTGATTAAAAACCCCCCTCTGCTACTTAACTGACCAGATTAAACCCCAAGTTTCATTTGACTTTTTTGCTATCCTTTTGATTTTAAAAGGTTCCTTTTTCTTTTTTGGGGGTTTAAAAAATATATATATTGTAACAGAATAAAATGCTTCTCCCACCCTTTTCCCTCAGACCCGTCAGACACCCGATAAAAATCAAGATGATATTTTTATAATAAAGGGGGCACAAAACGCCCCCTCCCAATTCCCCCAATAACAATAAACCAAAAATTAAAAAATCCTCCCCCAGGCGGGAACCCCCCCCCTTCCCCAAATCAGTATGTTTTGGGGCTCCCCTTCCCTTTTTTTCCCCGACCGGGGGTTCCCTTCCCCAAAAGGGACGGTCCCATTTCCCGGGTCAGGGGGTTTAAATTTTTTTTTTCCCACCCGGAAAACCCCTCGGCCCCCCCAAACGAAATTCCCGGGGCCAGGCATGAAGAACTCTTGGTCCCCCCTGCAGCTCCCTCGTGGCCCCCCATGGCATGGGAGGGCGGTGCATAAAAAATCATGGTTTCCTTTAAAGCCCCTGGTCTTCCAAGGGTTCCCGCCCCAAAGGGGGGCTCCCCCCGGGGGGGGCGGGGGACATTTTCCTTAATATTCCCCCCCCGGGCCCAATTATAAAATTTTGGGGGCCCGCCCCCAAAGGAAATCTTCCTCAAGAGGGCCCTCATCCGGGGGTCGACTGCACGGCCCCCGTCCTCGAGCAAACCAAGTGCCTCCGGGTTTTGGGTTAGGCCCCATCGGACCGTTAAAAAGCAAGTGGACCGAAGTCCCCCCTGGTTGCTCTTTTGAGGGCCTGAAACATCAAAGGGAAATTGGTTTGTCCCCCTTTCCCCGCCAAAAGGGGGGGTTTTCGCGGGCCCCGCCCCCCGGTCAGGGGGGACCCCGGTGTATTTGGGGGTTTCCCGCCCCGGGGGGGGACCGCGGTTTTCGAGGGAAAAACCCCTTTTCTGTTTTTCTCCCCTTGACTTTAAAAAACCAAAGGGGGGCGTCTTCAGCACCCCGCGCCGGCCCCAGAACCGCCTTTTCAGCTGCCAGTGCGGTTTACCGCCCCCTTCTGTCATCACACCACACTTTGTTTGTGGGGCCCTGTGACTTGGCACCGCTACTAAAAACCCCCGGGCCCGCGTCCCTTTCCCCTTTTTCTTTCGGTCGGTAAAAATCCCCGTACCCCCTCAAATCATAAAAGGGGGGAAATTGACCAAATCGCCCCAGGAATTCATTCCCCCCAAAAAGGCGCTTCTCCCAAAATCCCATGATCTTCTTTATTGTCTCCACCACCTTAAAAAATTTTGCGGGCTGAAGCAACCCCCAAAAAGGCAAGATTACAAAACACCCCGGGGCCCTGCTTTTGGCCACGCCCTTTCCCTCCCGGGGGGGAAAAAAATTCCCCCGGGGCTCCTGGCCGTGCTCAGACCCCGGTCCCCAAAAGGGAAAAAAAAGGGGTTTGGGGTTCTTTTGGGGGGACAGCGGTTAAAGGGGGCTGACTGTGATCCCTCTGTATCGGGCCGGGCCCCCTAATCATTTTTCCCCCCGGACCTCCCTTTCCTTTTTGGGGATAAAACGGTGCGCCGATGCCTCCCCCCCCCGAAAAAATCAAGTCCTCTTTTCTTAAAAAAAAGCTGGATAGGGCTCCCCCTTCCTGGAATCCCCTTTTGGGGGGTCCGTGTCCCCCGGGCCCGGGACCCAAAGCGGGGGGCCCGGGTTTCTGTTTGCCTGAATGAGGCGTGGGCCCCGCCGGTCTGTCTTCTCCTCCCGTAAGGAACCCGGATGGAAAATTGGGGGGTAGGCCCGGGAAACATGTGTTAATTTAAAAGGGTTATTCAGTAAACCCGCCCTGGGTTTTACGTCCTCACTCCGGAAACTCTTTGAAAAAGTGGCCGCTCCCCCAAACTCCTCTTGGGGCCCCGGGCGTAGGGGTAGACCTCGCTGTTGCTGGGCTCTCTTTGTCTTCTTCTTCCCCCTGCCGGACTTGATAAAGATGAGGTTTCCTGGGTTTTTTTTTGTGTCGTGGGTGTCTTCCGGATATTCTGTCCCAAAAAAATTTTTTAAAATTTAGGTTTCCCCTCCAAACTTGGGGGCCGAAGAAACCTGCCGGGCCCCCCAGGGGTAACAGAATAAGGGGCTTCCCACCCCCTTTTCCCCCAGGCTATCATTTAGGCCCCCGGAAAAAGCCAAAGATGAAAAAATTTTAATGCAAAACATCCTCTCCCAAAATTTACAATAACAATAACCACAATAATAAAAAATCCCCCCACTCCCAGGCGGCTTAACCCTGCCTCCCCCCAAACCCCTCCTTAATCGGGGAATCCCGAACCTTTTATTTCCCCGACCCGGTGTTCCTTTTAACAGTCCCCAAATCCTTATTCCTTCCAGGGGCAGGGTAAATAATGTTTTTTTCCCCGGGGGCCCGTCGGGTCTTCCTATAGCCGAACTTCCCGGGTTTATGGGAAAAGAAGAACTCTTGGTTTGCAGCTCCCTCTGGGGGGCCCCCCTGGCATCCAGCAAAGGGGGTGCATAAAAAATGGTTCCCCTTGGGCCCCGGTTTCGGGGACCTCCATGCGAAAAGGGGCTCCCCCTGGGCCCGGGGGGGGTTTGGGGGGGTACATAATACCAAAATTTTAATATATATATATATATATATATATATATATATTTCCATTTTGGGAGTGGGGTGTTAAAAATTTGAAAATGGGGGAAAATTTTAAAAAATAACGTAACATGACTGTAATTTTACAATTTTTTTGTAAAATGTTACTGGTGTTGCTGTCATCAAGGATTTGAAATTTTATTTTTTCTTTCCCAAACAGGTTCGTATTTGTAGGATGTGTTGTGTTCAAAATTAAAATTCCAGGTTTGTCAAAACGTTGTAAAAATGACAGGTTTCTTTCATCCCGGTTGTTTCTTCTGCATCAATAAACAGCTTTGTCTTCTTCCTTTTTTAGACCCCTTACACTGCATGCACGGGTTTTTTTTTTTTTGCTTCCTTTTTAACTTTTTTAAAATTTCGTCTTCCTTTAAACGGGACGAAATTTTTTTCCCCCGTGCCTTTTTTTTCCCCCCAGTAGTTGGATTTATGAATATGCTTCTTTTATCCGCCCTTTATATTTTTTTTTTCTGCCTTTTTAATTGTGTAATTGGTTTTTTTCAGCTCTTTAGAAATGTTGCTTTTTGTCTGTGTACTGCGTCGGGTTTCCCCGGGGCCTTTTGGGGTACGCCCCCGGGGTTTAGCTGTGCTGGTGCCATCTCATCATTTTCCCGGCTGTTTTTAAAGTTAATAAGACCCCGGGGAAAAATTTTCTCTTGCAGTTTCCCCCTGGGTTTTTGGGAAAAACCACCCTGACCATCTCATCTTCCCTCTGCATGGGACAGTCCTTCACCCCCGAATATTTTGGGGGCGGTTTTCTATTGGATTGCCGGGTGACTGGCGGCCCTTTTGGACGGGGCACTAAATTACGTGGGGGCGTAACTCCCCCCTCCCACGGCCTGAAACCCACCTATTATTTGGGGAAAAGGGGGGAAAAGGGAAAAGGTTCCCGTTATGACCATTAGGCTTTAAATTTCAAATGAAACCTGCCCAACCTTTTTTAAGTAAGCTGAAGGGAAAAGGGCCCGAAAATTTTAAACCCCTACCACCGGGAGTTGGAGAAATTTGTGATGAGTCAGTGGGTCAGTGAGTGAGTGGTGGGGCTTTGCCTTTTATTATATAGATAAAAATTTAAAAAAACCATTTTCAGAAAAAACAGCATTTTTTAAGGGTTTGGGTTTTAAGGGGCAATGTGATACATGCTTAATAAAAATTTTTTCCCTTTTTTAAAGTTTTGGTATTCTTTTTAAATTTTTTTGCGGAAATATCAAATCAACAGCAATCTTGCATTTATTATGAAACTCCAACTGGAGAAATGACTTGAAAACAAAGGAAATGGGAGGTGTGAACATCCCCAAGTGGTAACTCTAAAAATTCCCATTAAATGTAACCACAAAGACTCATAAACACTGAAGAAAGGGGGGTACTTCTTTAAAGGAACTTTTTTTCTTTGGATCAGTGTTTTGAGTTTTAAAAAAAACACACACAGTGCACATTTTTTATCAACAAAAGGGGTCTAAAACAAAAAAAAAACTGAAGGGGTAATCTGGTGTTTTTTTTTTTAGTTTTTTTCAAAATCATGGTTTTTGTTACACACATTAAAAATTTTCTTTTTAAAAAAAGCATCTTAAATTTTTTTAAAAAATTAGGTGGTTCTTGGAGAGGGAAGGAGGGAGTCTCAGGGCTGGGAAAACCCTAAAAAATTTTTTTTTTTTTCTAATTGGAGTTTTTTTTTTTTCTGTCCCCCTGGATTGAACCTTACTCTTATTCGATTAAAAGTTGATTTTTTTGTTTTTAATTTTTTTTTTTTCTATTCTTTTTAAAATGTAAAGCACTTTGAGCTACTGTTTGAAAAGAAAATGTCTATAAAATAAATTTGTTGTTGTTGTTGTTTGGTTCTTGTTTTTAAAAAGGGGAAATTAACTGGGCCCAAAGGGTTCTGAAAAAAAAGCCTTAAAAAATTGCTGAAACCCCTCCCACTTTGGGGGACAAAAATTTCCCAAATTTTCGAAATGTGCCTCAGTGTTTGAGGTTTTCAGTATGTTTTTTAAAAACAAAAATAAACTAGAATTAAGACATTTATCACTGATTCCTGGTGCTCTTTTCTTGGGGTTTTTCCCGTTTTTTAGCTGTTGGGGATTGGGTGTGGGGGGTGGGGTTTTGACTTTAATCCCAACCCGGGGGACATTTTATCCCACTTTTTTCAGTTTCCTTTTAAAACCGGGTTATAAAAAATGCTCTGCCCTTTTTTTGTTTAATGTGTCCCCAGCGGAAGTCAGTTTTCCCGGGAAAAAATCTGATTTTAGTAAAACATCTCTTTGATTCACAATGTTCTCAACCTTTACACCATCTAAAACCCCAAAACATATTTTTCCCCCCCCCATTTTATTGAGTTAGCATTTAAAAAATAGTACTGTTAAACCAAAACTTCCTACAGGATCAGCTCCATATCTATACACAGATAAAGATCGAATCCTGGAAAAATAGAGGCCTAATGTGCTTAAGTTGCCCCTTTGGGGTTGAAAAGTAATCACTCCTTGATCGCGGGGGGGTTTGGGTTCCAGAACCCCCCCAAAATTAAAATCCCCTAAGTAGAAACCATATGTTTTTGGTTTTTTTTATATATTTGAAGCCCTTATAAACTTTTCCCCCACTGGGGCTTTTGGAGACCCTCTAGACTGAAATAACACCCCTTTTGTCAAAGTTTCTGTGCTCCATGACAAAGAAAAGAGATAAAAAGTTTTTTTTCTCACAATTAAAATCAAATATATCCTTTTCTTCAAAAGGGGTGTGTTCAGGGCGGGGAATTTAGGAGAGAGAGAGAAAAACAAACAATCCAAAAAACAATCGTGCTCTGGGTTTTTAAGGGAAAACACCTCGATAAAGCAACCCCCAACAAAGGAGCAATGTGAAGGGGTGCCTTTTTGCATTTTAAAAGGGAAATCCCTTTCCTCTGTGCCCAAAAACCCCCCTCCCCCACCCCCTCTGTCAGGGCAAAAGAAAGTAAAGGGGTGAGAGAAAACCGAGAAAAAAAACAATGACACCGGGAAGCATACCCTTTTTATTCATTGGGGGTTTTTTTTAATCATTTCGTGCTCTGATTGGGTAACCCAAGCCATCCCCCCAATAAAAACCCTTGTATGAAATAAACTGGGGAAACAAAAATTTAGGGGGGCTTTTCCATAAAAAAGACCCTTGTTTAAATTTGTGAACCAGCGAAAAATCTGTGATATATATTTAGGTTCTTACATTTAAAATCTGCGATAAAAAAACTACCCGAAGTCAAAGCCGATATAGCAGGTCCTTTTTAAATCCCCATTTCACAAACGGGGAACACCCCAAAAAGAGTAGCAATGCTGGAGGAAGACCACAAATTGAAATTTAAACCCCTGACTTCAAAAGTGACTTTGTGTTTTTCAGATCACCTAAAGGGAAAAATGATTTGACAACAATATGGAAAGGAGGTGCAGATAAATTTTGTTTATTGTTCTTTTTCAAACCTTAGTCAATTTTTTGAAGACACTGCAAGAACAAAACATTAAAAATAAAGGGACAGTATTGAAAGGTCCCACCCCATAGTTGTTTTAAAAAGGGAAATAATAATAATGAGAACTAGAACTAAAAAAATTGTTTTTTTTTTTACCAAAAACAAGAGCAAAAAAGGAAACCCAGCTTAAAAAAATAAAAAAAAAAAAATTAGGATATGTAGGCGAACTAAAATGAGAATGAAAATTGAGTTAAAGCGAAAAAAAAAAGGGAAAAGCTTTTTTGCTTTGGTTCAGTTTCCCCCGGCGTTCAAACTATTTTGGGTTTCCACCGGTGATCTTTTCCTTGGGCTTACTATAATCACTTCCGTAAAAGGGCTTTTTTTTGTTTGTTGAGCCTTTTGGCCTTTATGCTGAAGCAGTTTTAAAAACATGTGGTTGCAGATTAAAAATTTTTCCAAAATGTTTTTCGGGTAGAAAACAAGGAAAATTTAATTTTAAAAACTTTAATTACAGTGCAGATGTTAATAAAAGCAAATTGGGGTGCGAGAAGAAGAAAAGCGCCTAGATTTGGGGCAGGACTAACTGGTTGGGGTTCTTGGGGGAAGTCCAGCCTTCTAGGGGCCCGGCTACACAATTTCAGGGACATGGGGATCCAAAAGGGGGCGAAAAAAAAAAAAAAAACTAATAATGATAACATAAAATAAAATTTTTCCCTGGTCTGTGCTATAAATTTTTTTCCTGCCCATTCAAAATTGTTATATTTTTATCAGAACAATCGTTTAAATTTAAAAAAACCTGATCCTTCAAAGGGGGAAGCTTTGGGGGGTGGGGGCGGCGGGGGGGGCCCTCAGCCCGGGGCTTTTGGGTGTCCCTCCCACACTGGGTTGATACGAATTTTTTTTGCATCTCTTTTTGTAATATTGTTTGCAGGTTTTTTTTATTCTCTGGCTTTTCCCCAGTCTGGTTAATTTTCTTTTTAAAGAATTTTGTGAAGTTTTGGGAAATTTCGATCGACGAAAACGCGGGTGAAAAAGGGACAAGGTGGGGCAGACAATGCCCCACTGGAGGGTGGAAAGTGAACCCCGCGTTTTTATTTGCTGTTCTTCCTGGGAAAATTTGTTAAGGGGATATCAGAAAGTCAAAATTCCCGCAGCGGTCCATTTATTCTTTTTTTTCTTTTCCCTTTAAAATAGAAGATTAAAACTTTTTTAAAATAAAAAGGGAAAAAAAGGAGGACTTTCACCCCAAAGGGAAAGGGTTTTAAGTGGAGAAAGGAAAAGGGACATGGACTTAATTTAGAAAAAAGGTAAGATGTTAAAAAGGTTTTAATTTTATAAAAAAGGGATCGAAATAAAAAAAAAAACAATACTTAAAAACTAAAATTTTTACTTTAAATAAAAATTTGTTTTTTTTCTTGTCATCCTTTTTTAACAATATTAAAAAATTTATTAAAACATAAAATTTAAATCTTATAATTGGGGGGGTCCCAAAGCAGGCTCAAAAATAGTGCACTTTTTAAATCACATAGGCCTTCTCAACCTCCCTTTCCCGTGTTCGGCCCGGGGAAAAAGGGGAAAATGGGCAGCGTTAGCTAGATTTTTCGCAAACATCCCAAAATCTTCCGCTTTCTTTCGGCAGAATGGGGGGGTTTTAAAGAATACTTGGGGGAAACCCCTTCCATTTAAAAATCTTTTTAATTGGGAACAATTTCGGGGGTTCCCGGGGAAAGGGATATTTTTGGGGAGGGGGGAAGGATGACTTTTGGGGGGACCACTAAAAGGGTTTTCAATTTGCGATCCTGCCAAAAACTTCCCCCCCAACGTGTGTCAGGAATTGTGGACAAAAGGGGAAAAGTGGGGTTTGCAGGGGAAAACAAAAGAAAGGGGACAAAAAAAGGGAACGAATGACTGGCAGGGGGTTTTGGGTTGACACCCCTTTTAACCGGGGGATCCGGGGGGACAAAAAATTCCTGGTGTGGCCGAAATTTTTTTTTTTTGGCCCGTTTCCCATTCCCCCTTTCTACCCAATGAGCGGTGTTAGACTTTTTCCCGGGGAAAAATGGGGGAAATACCCCCTAGATAAAAAATTTTCTGTAATTTAGGTGAACTGGGAAACAACCCGCTTTAGTGGGTGAGATGAAAATACAGGGATGTAAAGACCCCTGGGAAAAAAGCTGAGGGGGGAAAGGTTCTTAAAAGGGGTGTCACCCCTTTGGGGGAAAAAATTGGGCCCGTCTGTGGGGAAAATGTTGGGACTTGGAGGTGGGGAAAAAAAAGGGAGGGAGGGGAAAATATGGAAAGGGTTTAAGGGGAAAAGGGGGGTGGGGGGTGTTTTAGGGGCCCGGCAGTAAAAAAAGGGCAAGGGGTTGGAGGTTTGGCCGGGGGCTTAGGAATGGAGCAAAGAAACCTTGTTCAGATAAAATTGAAACAGACAGTTTGATCCTTTAGATCTCTTCCCCAAAAGTTAATGGAAAACAGATGATTTAAAAAAAGGGCAAGGGTGAATATCAGAGGGAAAAATTTCCTCAAAAGGGGTTGGATAGTAATAGAGTATTAGGTTGTCCCGGGGAGGATCTTCACAGTTCCCAGGCGGGAAACCCGTGATAAAATTAAGCGGTAGCTCCCGTGTCCCCAAAAACGGGTTTCCCTTTCCCTTTTACTATGAGCGTTAAAGGGGCTGCATCAGCCCTGATGGGGGAGCAAGGGGGAAAATGGGAAAAATGGCTGGGGGGCCCCACCCTGGACAGGTTTCAGGGGTTTTTGGAGGTGGTGCTATGTGGGGGGCCCTTAAGGGGAAGGCCAAACTCACGCCGGGTTTTCCCGGTGTAACGTGTGTGGGAAAATGTTCTGATGATTTGAAAATCTCGTGAACAGGGTTGGTGGATGTGGAGGGGTGCAGCCCCGTCCCTTCCCCCCTCTCCTCTGGGAAGGGGGTTTCCACCGAGGGGCCCTTGGGAAACCCCCGCCCCCCCTTTCGTTCCCTTTTTAATGCCCGAAACTGTGCCCCTATCAGTTTTTGTCTCCCTATTGGTTCTTTTTGTTTAGTTGTTTTCTTAGCCCTGGCGTTTACCTTCCTCAAATTTTTAGCACTTTCCCCGCCTATCAAAGTTGGACTTTATTCTGTTTTAGATTCTTAATCCCAGGCCCAAGGGGGCGGCGGCCCCCGGTTTTGATCTTTGGGTCTCTTGCAACCAGAATGATTAACCTCGGGGCCTCGATAGCGCCGTGCGTGGGAACTTGCACTATAACCAAAAAAAGGGGTGGGCCCGGGGAAATAAATTTAAAACGGGGGAAAAACAGATGCGGGAAACTGCTTTCTCCAACTTCCATGGTTTTTTCCCTTACCCTTCCCCATCGGCGTGAAAATTCCCTTCCCCTGCCGCGCGCATTATTCGCCCAAATCCCCCCCAAATTCGCCTATTTTTAATATGCAAATCAAATTTCGCCCTTTAAACGCAGCTTTCTGTGAAAAAAACAATGGGAAAAGCCGGGGGGAAAAAATAAAAATTTCAGCGAATACCAAGTGGAGGCGGGAAAAAAATACTATTTGTTTTAAAAAACCGTGGTATAATCAACAAAATAAGTTGATGGTGAACATAAGCGTGTTGGAAACTTGGCTTTACATTCCCCAAAAAACCCCGGGGCCCCAAAAAAAAAAAGTCCCTATCAAAGTTTGGCGTGAAAAGCCCAGGGTTTTAGCCCCTGTCTGAGTGTCATATGAAAAATTTATTAGGGGGACAGAGAAAAAAAAGGCCACCCCGGGGGGGAAAAACACAAAATTCCTTCAATTTGACATTTTCCCCTTTAATCCCTAGTTTATTTTTTCATTAAAGTAGAACTTTTAAACTTCATCTAAAATCGTTTAATTAACCGTTTTCAAATCACATCGTTTTAAATTTAAATGACGTTAAACTTTGTTTTGTTTTATCTTCTCTTAAAATTTATCTTTTGTGTGAATCACTACTTGCTTTTAAACCGGCTCTTTTTCCAAAATGGACTTTGAGTCCATTACATTCGGAAAAATTACAATTCTGAATAACTAAAATACTGAGAATTTTATCTTTATGTCATTTTTCCCTGATGATAGGAGTTAAAACACGTTTAAACATGTGTTTTTACTTGATGAAATAATTTATTTTGAAAATTTTGGCTTGTTTTTAGCTGTGTTGTTATTTTCTCTTTTTTGTTTTATATTCAAATATATATTGGCGGTTAACCCTCCTGCAGTGGGGCTTTTTTTTTCCCCAAGGAACATAACCACCAAGGCTCTGTTGAAAGCCCCCTAAACAAAACGCCCCATTCTTCAAAAACTTTAAAAAAACATTGAAATATCTTCGTGTACATGTTTTAATTATTTTATCCTTCCCGACACTCCCAGTGAAGAAATTGTTATTTAAAAAAAGTTAAAGTTTTAAATTTTTTTTCAAATATATTTTGCTGCATTTCCCTTTAAAAAAGATATAGGCCCTCATATGTTTCTGGCGGGTTTTTTAAAGTGGCTCAGGTTGTGAATATTATAACTGGGTGCAAGGTTTTCAGTGGGGTGATTGTATTTTAATTCAAACCCTTCTACAAAAGGGGCAATTTATTAGTGCATTTAAAAATTCGGGAAATTAAAATGTTTTCCCGAACCGCGAGGGGCCTTCAGGAAAAGGGTTTGAAATGTTTTTCTGTGGGTGAGACAGCATGTTCTTGAAGCTGGATACTGATAATTCTCTTTGGAAAATTTTTTTCTTGATTCCCCACTCCCTTTCAGTGTTTCTCTGGAAAAAATTTGAGGGGGAAGAAATATTTTAAAAAATGATCGCTGTGGCAACTCCCCGGGGGGAGGGCTGAAAAAAAGAAAAGGGGCAGGCAAGGGTAAAGAAGTTATTATTTGGGAAAACTATTTTTCCCCCTACCATTATATTATTCTGGGGTTAATTACAATCAGATGCATTTTAATAAAAAATATCCGGGTTTGTTTCTGCTTTTATAAAAGCGTCTGAAAATAAGTAATCCACAAGGAAATCCTTTTGGGTTTGGGGGGGCCCGTCTGGGAAAGGCCCCGGGGGAACTTGGCGAAAAAATTTTTCCGTGGAAAAATCGCGTGGGTTTAGGTGTAGGTTTTTCATGTGATTTGGCGATGGGAAAATTCTTCCCCCTCTGTGCCCCGTTTTCCTGGGGCCCCAGGTCGAATTCTATGAAACCCATTCATCCCAACCCTCTATCCTTCCCTGGGCGGGGTTGGGGTGACCAGTCTGTTCCCTTTTTTATTTTTCCCCGCAATCGTGGTCTTTAATAATTCCATTTTTTAAAAATTGGGGCTCCCGATCATCCGGGTTCAAAGATTCATACCCTCTCCAAATTACCCCCCTCTGGTCCCCCTGGTTTACCCCGTGCCCAGGTGTTTTCCCGCTTTTGGCGCCCCGTCCCCCCCCCATTTGGCCCTTGCGTCCAGCTGCTGAAGAGATTCAACAAATTTTAGGCCACCGACTCCCTTGGGATCTGCAGTTCAGACACCACATCTTTTAATTCTTGGATGTTCCAGTTTCGATGTATCTTGACCATGAGTGGGATTATTACGTTTCTGCGGGTTGATTGGGGTTGTTGCCAGGGGTTGGGGACTTGTGTTAAATCAAGAAACTCGGGTCGATTCTGATGCTTTGGGGAAATGAAGCTGCATCCCAATCGGGGGCTTAGGTGTGATTGTAATATTTGGCTTCTAGTATGGTTAGAAATTAGGGATTAAAATAGAATATAGGACTGGGGTTCAGTATAACCTTAGTCTTTTGTAATGCTAGTAACATATTTTCTTTTTCTTTTCGGGTCTTAACTTCAGCAGAAAGCATCTCATTGCGCTTCTGCATTGCCATAGTTGCTTCGATTTTAATTCTAGTTGCCACCTATCAAGCTATCCAACCTATAGGGACCCCTTTGCCAACAGCCTTGGAATGTTTCTGCATAGGATTTTTCTAATTTCTTGAATTTTGAAATATCCTCAGTTCCCTCAACTGGTCATCTACCACCGCTTTGTTTGTTCCATTTTTTACATGCTTTCCTAAAGTGTAACCCTGTTTTCATTTCCACCGACAGTTCAGGTGATCCTCTTTTTGGACCCTTACTGGGGGTTGATAAACCCGAAAATAATCCTTCCAACAGAGACTTTTGATTTCCTAAAGGGATCTTAACTGGTTTTACTATTTGTTTTTCCCATTATTGGAATGCACCAATGCAAGGTACAGCATAAGGTTGCAGCACCTGCAGTTTTGTCTTCCATCCGTTCGTTTTCCAGGTCACTATCGGCTGCCGTGGCGTTAGCGGACTAACAGTGTTGTTGGACAACTGGGTCTGGGGCTTCGACTTTTCAGTGCCAACCCTCTTCTTCAATCATCAGGTACTTTAAAAATACATTTTTACTTACTTCAATGCACTCCTTGTCATTTTATACTTTCTAAGTAATTAGAATGCCTGCATGTAATCTGTAATAATTTTATATTGGAGGGTCGATGTGTGCGAAAGAGGTGAACAGCACAGAATAATCAGCCCCGCAGAATGTCGTGCTGTGACATCACATAGCTTGTCCAATCATATTCATCAAGTTAAGATAGCTTCACAACTAACCTGCCCAGACGGCTTGTCCAGAAGAATATGTTGGCATAGTATTAGCGAGCTTCAGGTTAGCCTGTTAGTGGAACCGAATTTCAGAATTAAGCGGGATTATCGAAATAAACCTGGATTTTGAGGTTAGCTAAGCCGTGGAACAGCCCCAGATGCTGGGTTTCCTCCTTTTAATGCTCTGCCAGGCCTTTACTGCGGCTTTCAGTTGCTGTTTGTTTGTGGCCTTTCTGTCTGAAGTTTAGTCTTCAACAAGTGAAATGCAGGCTCAGTTGGGTTAAGATCAGGTGACTGACTTGGCCATTCAAAATTTTCCACTTCTTTGCTTTAATAAACTCCTGGGTTGCTTTGGCTCTATGTTTTGTGTCATTGTCGATTTGTATCATGGCCCCCAAATCAATTTGACTGCATTTAGCTGGATTTGAGCAGACAGTGCGTCTCGAACACCTCAGAATTCATTGGCTGCTTCTGTCCTGTGTCACATCATCAATAAACACTAGTGTCCCAGTGCCACTGCGCCCACACCCCAAAGCCATCACTGCCTGACTCCACTGTTTTCAGATGATGTGGTGTAGTTGGATAATGAGCTTGATGTGTCTTTCATGTGCTGCCTAGTTCCTTTGGCGACCACTGTGTCTCGATCCTCAATGTTGCCCGTTTCTTTGTGCTTCTTCAAAAGAGTTCAGACATCTTGAAACCCAGTCTGCTTTGAAATCTTTGTCTGGGGGAGACCTTGCTGATGCAGTATAACTACCTTGTGTCTTGTTGCTGTGCTCAATCTTGCCATCACATGAAACACTTCTGAAACAGCATTTTTTTTCACACCTGCCTAAAACTTTTGCACATACTGTATATTTATTTATATATAATGAAAATAATTCATTTAAAGGAATTCACCTGACTCAGGCAGACCCTCCATATTTTCTTTAATTGACTATCATCTCCTGATGTATCCTACATCATCCACAACCAAAAGCATCACTGCCACCCACCTCCCTCTTTAAAAAAACCCTCCCCATTTTTATAAACATCCCACAAACTCTTAAAAAATCCCAACTCCAAAAAGTCTTTAAAATCAAGCTTTAATTTGGTCAGCCTAAACAAGAAGGGAAGGGTCCCCCCACAATTCTGGGGGCGCAAGGGCCCCAAAAAAAAATTATTAAAATAACTGGGGAAACCCAAATTTTATACATACCAGGTTAAAAAGGCCCCCGGACCATGGGGAATCCAGCCCCCTTTTCATTGAATTTAACCTTTCACGTATTTAAATCCCCAAAAAAAAAATAAAGTTTAAAAAATTAAACACTTTTCCCTGGTAAATAAACCCCCTTGGTTCCTTGGTTTCCTAAAAAAATTGATGGGGAATAGGGTTTTCCCTTTTGCCCATGTATGGTGCCTTTTAGAAAGAAAAGGTGATCTAACCCCATGAACATAAAAAGTTTGAAAATTTTCAAATTATAGTTAACTTTACATATTTTGTGCCCCCCGGTTTTTCATTAAACTTCACAAAATGACCCTTCAACACTTTTTAATTTTTGTTTTTTTTTTCCCTTTCCAAACTGGCTGGAAAAAAGGGGTTCGTCCACTTAAAGCTTTTCAAAAAATTAAAATAATAAAAAAGAAAAAAGGAAACATACATGCAAAAAAATAAAAACGTAAAGGTTTCCCCTTCTTTCGGGTTTTTCCCTTTCACATCAAAATCGTTTGTTATTGGGTTTTAAAAAAACCTCACTTTTTTAAAAATTTAATCCCAAATTTTTCCCTTTTTGCTTTTGGGGAGAAAAAATAAGGGACCCATTTTCCATGATAAGGAAGCCAAGGGGGGAAAAACAAAAGGGGGCGCAGATTGAAAAAAGAAACCCTTTTTTTGTGGGACAAAACAATTTTAAAAAAATTTCCCGGTAATGGAAAATTTAAAAAGGTGGTTTTTTAAATTTGAAGAAGTTAGGAGTTACCCCCAAAATCATCTTAAAAATTAAAAATATTTGGGGGCTTTTAAAATTTAATAAAAATTTTGAAATACTTAAGGTGAAAAGCTGTTGGTAAAAAACCATAAAATCGGTTAATTCTTGGGCTCACAAACATTAAGTTTCTTTTTCCAACACACCCAGAGAAAAGGAGTGGAACCCGGGGGCGCAAAATAAAAAAAGTCAAGGGAAAAAGAAAAGGGGCCCAAAAAAAAATTAACTTCACATTCAAATGCAAAAAGAGATTTGGCAAAAAAAAAGGGATAAAAAATTGACTCTTTAAAAAAATTTGGGGGCCCTTAAACGTTTCCCCCGGGTTTGAAATCCAAAGGGTTTCGGAAAAGGTGATAAAAAAGTTTAAATTTTTTTTATAAAAACAAAAAGGTGCAATAAACACCTAAACACGGCCAATCACCCCCAAGCAACCCCCCGGTAAGAAACAATAGCTAAAATTTTTAACAAAAAAGCAAAAACACATCCACCTCTTTAAAAAGATTTGTTTTAAACCCCCTCCCAACAATTTTCAAAAACGGGTGATCGTAAAAATTTTTTGTAAGACGTAAAAAAACTTTCCAAAACATAGGTTGTTTTGGGCTCTTCCAGTTGGGGAATTTCCCCAAAAAAAAAAAAAAAAGAAAATTTCCAACCTTTCTTTTAATTTAAAAATTTTAAACGTAAACCCCCCATCCAATAAAAAACTTGTTTACTCAAATTTTTTTTTTGAAAAATAAAAAAATGAGTTTATGTATACTTATGTGTTTAAAAAACTTTTTGTGTCCCCCTGGAATTTGTTTTTAAAAAAAAAAAGAAAAAAAAGATTTTTTGGGTATTTTTAAGGGAGTGGCGTCAACCCGTTTTTGTAAAGCTTTCTCGCTCACCAACTTTTTTTCGGGGATGGTATATAAATTTTTTTTTGTTACATTATTTTTGGGAAAACAAAAAATTTAAATGATGATCATTAAAACCCTTCATTTCATGAAACGTTGGGGGGTTTTTTAAAATTTTATGGAAATGTGGCCTTTAAAAAGCCTTCTTTGGTTAAAAATTAAAAGTGGGCTTTGGGAGTATAATTTTTTTTATTTTTAAGGGGTTTGGGGCCGACATTTAAACATTTGATACCAAAAACTCTAAAGGGAATTTTTTTGATTTTTTCTGGATAAAAGCCTTTAAACGGGAGCTCGTAATAAATAAGGGAGGGGAAAGCGCGAGAGCTAGATGCCTCGGTTTTAAACGGCCCAAGCCTCAGACATGCTACTTTAGATGATGCGGGACACCAACCCCTAGACATGCTATACTGGATGAGGGCGAGGCACGGGAATGCCAAAAATGAGATTGCGCCGAGGGCTTTAAAGGGGGCCCCAAGCCTAACATGCTTCTACTGAGATGATGCGGGGCAACGGGAAAGCCTGACATGCGAAAAATGAATTCCATGACAGGTTTTAAAGGGGGCACGGCCCAACTGCTACTACTGAGATGACAGGCAACTGAAGCCTGACATGCGAAAATGAATTGCGCTGACAGGCTTTAGGGGGACGGCCCTCAACCCGCACACGAGTGATGCGGCCTGAAGCCTCAACATGCAAAATAAATTGGCATGAGGTTTTGGGGCGGGCCCCAAGCCTCAGCATGCTCTACTGAGATGAGGGCGGGTAGAAGCCTCAGACATGCTTACAAATGAGATTGCGCCGAACTTTGAAGGGGGCACCAAGCCTAACATGCAACTACTGAGATGATGCGGGAAACTGAAGCCTCAGACATGCGAAAATGAGTTTGGGGCAGGCTTTGAAGGGGCCCCCAGACATCGGGGATTGGGATATGATAAGCCCCGAAGGGAAAATGGTTGGTTACAACTTTGAAAAAGCCTGCACCACTGAAGATGCCCTAATAGACTTCGAACTTAGTAAGGGAAACCCGAAAAACCTAACATTTGGGGTTTGATTTGGGGGGGCCCAACAGGTAGTTCTGAATTTTAAAAGCCCCCCCGGGGATTCCCTTTTTTTGGGTCTTTTACATTAATTCAGTTATTTTTTGTATTTTAACTTTAATTATAGGGGAAAGAAAGGTAGTTCAAATTTTTTTGCTTTTTGTTAAAATTTCTTTTGTTATACTTTATTCAAAATTTTTGTCTTATTAATTTAAAAAAAAAAATTTTCGTTCAATTTTAAAAACCTTTTTTTAAAAGACATTTTGTAAACAACATATTTTTTTCGCCCATTGGGGAAAAAAAGTAGAAAATTTCCATTTTGGGTTTGCAAACCTATTTACCCCCCAATTTGCGAGTGTTTTTTAAGTTTGGGTTGGGGTTTTTGGGATTTTTTTGATTTTTCTATTCCTCCATTTAACAAGCTTGGACGGATAGTGAGCGAATCGAGCTATCGAGGGAAGGTTGGGCCACCGTAGTCGGGCAGGTGGCACACGCCCCTAATTATATTGTGTATGTAAAGAGTTTCACTGTAAAATGTAATAAGCTTCATATTTGTGTGTTTGGAGACCCAGGTGTCGTACTGAATTTGTATTGTAGAAAAATATACTACTGTCCATTATGCCTAAATGTGTCTTTTCGTGTCTGATCGCTATATGGCACTTCCAACTTGGGACAATTCGCTATAAACAGTTTCAGCCAACCTTCTAAACATGCAGAACGACAGTGTGAACCTTAATTGTTGCGGCAGCATCTTCGTTTCAGTCAGTCATTGTCCTGTTAGACTATTTACTGTTAAGTGCTGCTTGAGCTACCGTTTATAGTACAACAGGTGGCCTACGTAGTTCTTAAATCGATATTGAAATGCACACACAAGTCTCCTAAATTATTTATTGAAATGCCTACATTTACAGTGTCCGTTTTAGGAAGTCGTAGTTTTTACTTGTTCCCGTTATTAGGAATTATAATTTCTCAGTGTCACATATTATTCGTTACTACTCATGAGTCCCGTATCATTGAGATTCTGTTTTATATTCTGTATAAGGAAACTTTTTAAAAGTAGCGTTGATTAAACTGACTATAGCAGACTTGTCATCTTCTTAAAATGATTTTATCGATTTGATATTGACAATTAATCATTAGGTCAAACATCAAGGAGGATTTGAGTTAGCATGGACTGCACTGTTTCTTTTTTTTCGTGACATCGTGTCAGTAGAGAGCCGTCACGTTAACAATGCATTCTGTCCTAAGTGACAGCGCACACACTTTTTTATATTTCCTAAAGGCCAATGTGTCTCAATTTTCTCATTAATATATTTTGACAGTGTCTTTTAGTGAGAATGATTATAAACATATTACCTGTGTTCATTTCCCATGTAGATCTGTAACGTTTGGTGAGTATAAATAAAAGTAACAACACATATAATAGTTATGTTGCATTGTTTATGATTAACAAAATTCATCGTTTATCTGAAATGTTCTACGTATACAGTCGATTTATTCCACTTCTGAAGGTGTACATTGTCGGTATTACTTTATTACATGTTATTACTTTAACATGGCCTTTTTATAACTTCACTTTAACTTAATACTGATACTCTGTATGTTCAATTCTTCATAATAACTATTCACAGTGGCTCCAAAATCCATACTGACCCCAACTCTCTCTTCTGTTTCTTTTTCCGGTGGCCTGCGCCACCACCACCTACTCGAAGCATCCTGATGCACCAACATTGATGGACTGAAAGCCAGAAGTCTACGTGACCATCATCATCAGGTCCTTCCATGAAAACCCTAAATACAAAGAGGACTGTTTCATTTATGTTAGGTAGATTGCCCAGAGGGACTGGGCAGTCTCGTGGTCTGGAACCCCTACAGATTTTATTTTTTTTCTCCAGCCTTTGGAGTTTTTTTTTTTCTGTCCACCCTGGCCATCGGACCTTACTTATTCTATGTTAATTAATGTTGACTTATGTTTATTTTTTATTGTGTCTTCTATTTTTCTATTCATTTTGTAAAGCACTTTGAGCTACATTTTTGTATGAACATGTGCTATATAAATAAATGTTGATTGATAGATTGAATGATATTCTCCATTGCATTTGCTCCCGAGTGTAACGTGTGCCAGTGTAACCGAGGGATGGCAGACGAGCTCACGTACCGGGTGACAAGGCACATTCTCATCCTGATGTCCAGGCTCTTGTCATAAATATTCCCATCTTGTGCTTTTCTCGTTCCTGCAAGTTTACTATTATTATTGGACATGTAAGAGGAAATGTGTTTTATTTTATGTCTATGAAAGGAAGGACGGTAAAGCCTTGAATGAAACTGAGTGTTGATGCTTTGGGTAACAAGACAGGTTAAGGAGCAGAGAACATTGAATGTGATATTGACTGCGGGGGATTGTGTAACTGGAAGATGGTTTAAGAATACAGAAACGGCAAAAACTTAGTCTTTCAGTAATTCTATTTACATCAATTATTTACTCTGTTGTGCTGCACTTCGGAAGATTACTTATTTACCCCCCCAGCGCAGCCTTTGATAAGATGAATTCACAACTAAAGGAATGTTCATGACAAAGTCAGGTGCTTTTTTGAAAGTTTGGCTCCAGATGTGCTTATCCAGCTTCTCCTTCTTCTCAGTACTTGAGTGATCTTTACGTTCACCTTTGGATGAATTTGCAAAGTTTCTTTACAACTTTTTTGTCTCATTAACGCAGAAATCCCCAGGCTTTCCTAAAATTGCAGAAGACACTGTTGATGGCGCTGATTCTGTTTTAAAGACAATTGTGATTAGTTATGCAGAACACGCTTTTACTCACATTGCTTTTTGGAAATCAATAATACAAATCGGCAACAGATCTGGGAATCACTGAATAGTAAAAACGTTTAATGAGGAATGTCTTGCGCATATACTGGTGTAATGACCACGTCGGCTTTAGTGAAGCATTTCTTAGCCTCTGTGATATGATCGACATGGGGTAGAATAGATTCTGGATTGTTACAATACGTGCTACCTTACGCAAAATATGCTCATCGATTTGTTACAGATTCTTGGTGGACACAATTCCACACCGAGGAAAAAGGTGCCCCATGTAAATCGTTCATAATGTCTCCAAAATATATTTGTTAACTTTCAAACAAGTACTACTTAACTGTTTTATACAAAATCCTTATTTCAACATATGCGAGCCCCAACTAGGATTTGAACTCGGGTTAGCGTATTTTATCAATATAACACAGACAACCGCTATTTACGCTTTGAGCCAAAGCACTTCAGCAGACTAGTTACTGACCAAATCGACTGCTGACTGCGCGGATATCAATGACGTCATTACGCTAGCGTGCTCAAAATCACGTGACGGGCGCATTTGAAGCAAGCCTCGAAGCGGTGCTTCGATCTCCAGTGCTTCGATAGCTCGACACAGTGTCGAAACCTGAGTATCGAGCGGCCCATCACTAAAGCCAGAACTGGCCCTAGCTGGACACCACTTCAGAGGTCACATGCCACACACAATTTTGGACGGACACATCTGTGTGACCAGGAATACCCAAAGAAACCAGCTGGATGCGGACACAAGACCACCATGCAGACTCTATATGGCCAAAGCTAGCTTGCACCCATGCCCTTAGAGTCCCAAAGCCTCCCCAGTGGCCCATTGTCCCCAAAGTTAAAACATAAACCTGGCCAGCTGCTTTGGTTTCCCAGCAGGGCTCCGTTTACTGGTAGGAATGGGTGTTGATTAGGATTCTTATAGGATACAGGAGCTTAATGGCACAGTAACCATGGGGGGCATTAAACGGCATTACAGAAAGAGCAAAACTGGGAATAAAGGAAAATGTAATTGGGTGGGCAAACATACTTGCTTTCAGGAGTAAAATGTCTGTACTGTTTGTCACTGCAGGCCACCTTTCAGTGACATCCTTAATGCGTACCCATTATTTTATGTGCACCTTACACCCCCCATCAGACTTTATAAAACAGCAGTGCATACGTACAGTGACAGAAGGAAAAGAGCAACAAAGCGGCTGCCACTGCAGATAAATAAAGAAGAGTTGGGCTTTAGTATGAAGGAACATTTCAGATGAAATTTAAGATGCAAATAAAGGAATACATCATCATATGTGTGAATAAATAACACAGTGACATCAAAGATAACCTCAAATGCATATTGAAATGACAACTGACATTTTCACTCATCAAAGGTGAAGGTGGGGGGGGTTCTAGCAAGTGCATTTTTGACTATAAATCATCGTCGAAGGCCAAGCTCAGTGACGTGGCTGTGAAGGGGTCCATGGTGGATACAAGTTCATAAAAAAAAAAAAACTTATCAGCCTGGAAATGAGGCACCAATCACACCAGACACTCACTACAGCCCACCCTCTTAACTTTGATGGCTGAAAGCGGCAGTTTGAATTTCATGTTGCATGTTGGCATCATTCAAAAACATAAATGAATAATTAAAGAAGCAAGCAAGAAAACGCACTTCCTGACCTGACATTTAATTATTTATACTTGCACATTAATTTTGTTATTTGTCACATTTCACAATGCATTTATTCATCTACTTATTTTGTCTGAAATATTCCTCTGTTGTTTATACACTAAATACTAGGGAGGAAAATGGGACAAAAATATGACCAGCTGTAAGAGCAATTGCAGCTTTCGTTTTAGGGGTCTACGAGTCTCCAGAAGGATCTGCCACGTTTCAAAACAAATGACCTGTCTCACTGGACTCTTTTTTTTGTTAAATGGTTGTGAAAAAAGCCTAATAAAGCAGAAGCTCAAAAGTAACGAATGACCAGAGACACACAACAGCTCTACACCCGGTGGAGGTTTTATAGAAACCCTCTTAAGATTAACAGTTGACCCCAAACCTCACCTGTAGTCGAGTTCTCATGGCCTGTGAAGCTGATGTCTGCTTGTAGCTTTACTGCCAAGATCGCCTTTTTGCCACTAGAGGGCGCAGCTTTGCTATATTTAACAAGCCTGGTTGGTGCCTGAGAAATAAAAAGTGCATGAAGTACAGAAATATCAGGTAGCAACACAGACATAACACGGCCGTTTGTGTATTAGTATCTAATATACAGCATATATGGGGGCGATAGGTATTTGTATTT
The DNA here is from genome assembly GCF_016835505.1 of Polypterus senegalus. Taxonomy (NCBI): domain Eukaryota; kingdom Metazoa; phylum Chordata; class Cladistia; order Polypteriformes; family Polypteridae; genus Polypterus; species Polypterus senegalus. The sequence goes on from NW_024381794.1 coordinate 34,221, forward strand.
GTCCACATTCACCTTAATTTCACATAAAAAAGGAAATATTCCAGATTACTAACATTGTCACATCACTGATTCCCAGCTGTCACTACTGGTTCCCTTGTTTCTGGTGATTAACTGGCAGCAACAGCCCAACGGCCCCCACTTATTTATTTTGTACATTTCAAATTTTATTTTTGTCTCCAACCAGATTCATATTGACCCGTGTATTTCAATTCATTTTCTGAGCTGCTACACTAAATTGGTTAGAATTTGGCAGACGTGCCCTTGAAGATCAGCTTGTTTGGATTAGTTTAATGTAACAAGATGGTGTCCCATCCCCAGGGCTGAAATGAAACGGCAAGGTGGTGTTCCTGCTTGTCAAGTGTGGCCCAGACTTGTCACCGCTGGCAGCCAAGTGGTGACAGAGCACTGCAGTGAAACGAGACAGGACGATTTTAGACATTGTCAGTCCTTTTCTCTTTTTATTTTTTTACTTGTTCATTCAGCTCAACACAGTGAGCATCCACACCAACTCACAGTAAGACCTGCCAGGTGATAACCCATTTGAACGTTGGTAATAATAAAATCCATTAAATGCTAAGAGGCTTGTCGTTTTACCTTTGCTGGAGGTGCATTGCAGATGTTTCCACTTTTAAAAAGCATCACAAAGACTAACATGTCAAGAATGTGCGTCGTCTACACTTGTGCTGTCTTCTGGCACCGGGAAGACTTTCTGTACAAGAGGATGAACTGAAGCATCTGTGAGGTATTGGGATGGATAAAATAACAAACACGCAGCAGTAGATCAGTGCCGAAACCCAACAGATTCAGGCCACCCTCTGGCTCCAGAAGAGCTTCAGTCCTTCCAGCAGTATTCCTGATTTGTATGTAATGGGAAGTCACAAACTTCCTCAAGAAAAACATCATCAATTCTACACGGGAAGGAGGTGTAAGTCTGCTTCACACTCGGCACAGCAGAACCTTCTGTAAAGGTTCAATGTTGTTTAGATCTGCTGGTGGCAGAAGCCATAGTAGGTTTTTGTTCCCAACACCCCTCTTGAAATAGTTTAGCAGACTGGGAGTGACCCTCATTAACCTGGGAAAGGGGAACATCATGGATACCAGTCTTCACCTGGTCCTGTGAAACAGCCTTATAATCCACGTCCATCATATGACAAGTGCAGAGTTATACCACAGCAAACTGACACAAGATGACCAGTACAAGGATGTGCGGTCACGGGGTCCTTGTGGAGATCATTTGAAAAGCTTGCATGAGCTCTGGAGATCGTCATAACTTTCTTAAACACGTGATCAGCACTTTTAAGACTGATATGCATGTGTACTATTTCTCTATCCAGACACAAAGGCTCTTACTGTTTACTACAAAATCAATAATTGCCACAAATGCTGATGGGGGCATCACTACACGTTCTGCACTTTTGCTGGGTCCTTAACCTCTGTAGCATTATGTTTAATAAACCCAGAAACGTGAGCCAAGAACAAGAAAAACAAATTCAGCACAGCAAACCTGTAAATGCCACACCGTCAACATAAATACAGCAAGAAAGGAATAGCGAGTGTTCACTGCTGTACTGAGATTTAGAAGACCTCCTCCGTCTCCAACGTACGACCAGATGTCACAATCAGGACAGTAGAAGCTGTCTCTTTGCACACTTTTCTTATATTTTTGTCTGTTGCTTCTGCACGAGAGGCTGAATGTCTGTTGTGTCAGATCCACACAATCAACCTGCCCCTTGTGTTACTGTGGACTACCACAGTGCAAAGCTTAACGGCATCCATATTTCCCCCAAACCGACTGTTAACAGTTGCTGCACTGTAAATGGGGGCTAACATCTTACTTATCCTTCTATTGAACTGCAATCTTTATGCCTTTTAGGCCAGAAAGCTACTTGCACCACAATGACCTTTCAGGTGAGCCGAATTCCCAAGGTATCACGCGAGGAGGTTCAGTCCTACAGTGCTGTCTGCACGAGTTTCAACGTCTGATTACCAATTCATCACCATCACTTGAATCAACTAATAGTTCAGTTTCCGCTTGTTCTAAAACCTGCTTTGCACACACACACTTATCGTGTGTCTGCCTTGAAGGCTCCACCCCACTCATGAATATTGATGAGCGATCATAGAGTGGCAGAATGCATAGAAAAGGTTGCACTTTTTGCAGTATCCCGAGTATTGTCCTGGCTTAACACACCACATGCCATCTAAATCAGTTACCCAGAGTACGGCTCAGGATTAATCAGGTTTACATAGAAATTCAAGCTCAAGGACGCTTAGTTTTAACACTAAAGAGGTTAAAGAGACCAACAGCTTCAAACTTCGTCCTGCAGTCCACACGGCACATGTGAAAAGCAGACACCCCGTAACCTACACTGGACAGAAGTGGCTTAAAATGGAATGGGAGACAAAGAAAAGCTTTTAAGTGAGAGCAAGTCCCTTAAGCATTAGCAGCTTATATATCATTTTTATTAATTCTTCAATTTCAAGTCAACCAAAACAAGCTAGCAGTGCTTACCAAGATCACTCAAAATAAAATGTGAAGCCCCGATTACTTTTCAAAATGGCCAGCCTGATGGTTCAACTTTTAAACAAGTTTAACTGAAACAAGAGTCAGCACTGAATGTGTCATTTATGTTTTTTGTCCCATGATTGGTGGTGATTTTTTTAAAAGGGGCTGTACCCTTTGAAAGGTTCCACCCTTTACAATCATTCGGGGGGCAGGTGAGAAGTCATGAGTAAATTTACCTGACAACAGTTTGTTTCTTGAAGGATCATAGTCACTAAAACAAATGTCTCATACAAAGAATAATTTGCTAAAGTTTAAATCACTTATTTTTATACCTCAACCATGATTCTGGGAAATCTATACCAGTGAAGTGGGTTTTTTCACCAACCAGGCCCCCCTGGAGGCCTGTGGGACCATGTGGAAAATCCTCTGCTCCGGCCCAGGGCCCCCCGCACCGCCCTCGGGAGAAACCCCCCGCAGTACAAACCCAATTGTAACCTGGTGCAGTGAGAAGTTATACTTTGGGGAAAAGGGTCAGGCCACAGCCGGAAAAGAGTTTACTTGGCAGCTCCGAAGGCCGATCCCAACCTTTCAGGAGGCTCCAGGGAGGCTGCCAACTTCTTCTTCTTCAGCTCCTTGATTTTCTTCTTGGGGTGCTTTTTCTTGGGTCTTGGGAAAAAATTTAAGGGCTGCACAAAACATTTGTTTTCCGGAATACAAAATGATGACTTGTGGGGAAACCCTTTTTTCAGCAGTGACAGCCCGGGCCACACAAGACACCCTGGTTGGGGGAGAAAAGAAAAAAGCAGCACCCTTTGGGGTCTGCTGCCCTTTAGAACCTGGTAAAAATTTTTTGTTTCCCCTTTTTCCAAGTGGGGAAGCCCAAGGAGACCGCTTGAGTCAGTTCTGTTCTAGAAAAAAGAAAACAAACCCAAATTTAAATTACTCGTTTACAAACAACGATCAGTTTGAAAATTTTTTGAAAAAACACAAGTTTTTAAAGTTGGGGGTTTTTTCAAATTAAAAAAATTCTAATTTTAACATATGAAAGTACTGGGGATTCGGCCGTTTTACCCCGCCCCCGGTTACACTTTAGTTTGGGAAATGAGTGCCAGGAAGATGAACAAACCTTAAAAAAGCAAGTCCCCACCCGGACTTTTCATTTCTTCATCTGCAAAATTTCACCCAACCCTTTTTTCCCCACCCCAGGTGCAGGAGGGCCCCCCCGTGCTCTTCAGAACACCCCTCTCTCTTCTGTCTTTAGTATCATCTCCCCCTTCCCAACCAGCTGCTGCCAAGGACAGAGGAAGGGTGCCCGCCCCTGTTTTATGTAATTTGGTCTTTTGCTAGGTGGTGGGTCTGGAAGGAATAAAAAATTAAAAAAAGTCAGACAACAAAGGGTATGCATTTAAAATGGGTTCGTTTAACCTCCAAAAAAAAACAGTCCCATTGGGACAAACACAATTTAAAAAAACACGAGTAAAAAATGGCGCATTTGAGTTCTGTTAAAATGTCACAAAAAATTGATTACACACCCCAATCCCAAGAAATAAACAAACACAAACTAAACTAAACTTACGCAGACCTGAAACTGAGACTGGGGCCAATCATCATCCATCTCAGTTGGGCTCTCAAACGTTGAGAGACACCAAACGGGGCTGGGTTTAAAATTTTTTTTTTTAGTCTTGGCATTCAACTAATGTTTTTTTTTGGTTTAGTCATTTTAAAATCTAACTTGTTTAATTTTAGTCAAGAAAATCAAATCGTTTACTCTAGTAAGCAAAGTCACATATTTGGCACAACCCCTTTTCCCTTTAAATTTCCGTTTATTTAACAAATGGGGTGTCGAACTTGGATTCAATGTCGGGGTGGCTGGCAGTGGGGGAAAATTTCAGGATGGGGAAATGAGCATAGGGAAAATGCTGCCTTAAAATAATCTGATTTATAAAAATACATCTTATAGATAGATAGTACATCTACTGTTATACAGTACACGGGGCATGAATTCAGAAAACTGGTAGGTTTGAGGTAAAGGGGCCTTTCAGACACCTCTACTGGGCTCAAGTAAGGACTTTGCCCTGAAAACTCCCCCCCTTTCATTTTTTTTCTTCTGGGCCTTTCAAGCTATAGCCCTCTTTTGTGTTTTGGGTCACGTCGCTGTAGATTCCAAATACACTTCAGCCTCAGACCAAGGGCTACACTCAGAATATTAAGGTAAAATTTCAGAATTCAAGGGGCCTCCAATAAATTCCCAACCTTCCGGGGCCCGAGGGAGCAAAACAGATACCTTTCACTAACACCCCTAGGTTTTTTGTAGGTATGCGCTTCGTCCCAAACTTGCTTTTTTCCCGGTAAGGTGGGCCCTTTTTACCACCTTTGACTTATGGCCACAGAACATCCCCAAAAAAATTGGGGGGCATCCAGGTGTGTCTTTGTAAAAATGAGCTGACCGATGGGTCACCTTTGGACACAGATTTTTACCTTGCCCACTCTTCCAAGAACCCCACTTGGTTTTTCTTATTGTTGAGTCAAAAACATGGATAAAAGCTAAGAATTGGATGTTTTTGCTCAGGTGTTTTCCATTCTCTACTACCGGGATGATAATGTTTCCTCTGGTGCAGGAAACAACTTTTGAACCTTTCTCCATTGTCAAGTTTCAACAATCTTTCCCATGAATCTTCTGGAAATTTCCTTTTATGGGCCAGCCCATGTGGGGGACTACCACGTATGGCAAGAGTCTGTAAAAAATGAGGTGTGGTTTAGATTCAGTATGGCTGGCTGTGTTCAGTCAGGGGCCCGAATAATTAACCGGGTCAGTGGTCTGGGTGGCAAGGGGGGAAACACCTTCCACCGGATATAAAAATTTCTTGCTTATATATATTAAAAAAATGGAGGATGGTGTTCTGTTTAAATAGCAATGGTTTTTTGTTTATTGATTCTTTCATGTAAAATTACATTATGTCTAAAAATCAAATTCACTCATTACAAATATCAAATGGATATATCAAAGGGGGGCATCCCAAAAAAATTTTATAAAATATAACACAATTTTATATATATATATATATATATATATATATATATATATATATATATATATATATATATATATATATATATATATATATATTTAAGTCGACAAAAAGTTCAAACAAAAAGCCCCCTTTATTTGTCCGGTCCTTTTTTTTGTTCACCCTAAAACTAACCGAGCACAGTCTGAAATCATTTGGGGAAAACGCCGTTTCCCTTTTTGCTGTGAGTGTTTTAGCCCCCCCGCACCCTCCAGCTGAGCCCCCCGTAGATCGAGGAAGACAAACGACAACAAAATTCCCACTAGTGGTGTTATACCGAATGCACAGAGGGCCTTGCCTAAGTACTCAGACCATTAACAAACTACCCTGCACGGATACTTTGTTTCAGTATATTATTTCAGAAACCCCCCCAAATCATTGGTATTTTTTTTTTGAAAAAAGTCTTTTAAAATTTTAAATAAAAAAGAATTATGCTCTTGTTTTACCTCCCTGTTCATGTTTTATAGGATCTTCCCACCCTGACGAATTTTGTAGTTAAATTTACCTTTCCAGTTCTCTTGCACTTTTACCTCCCCAGGTTTGAAAAAAGATTGGGGTTCATGTGCCAAAACTTTTTTTTGTTTCGTAGCCATTCACAATTTTTATTTGAACCCCCAAAAGAAAAAAAATAAATGGTATAATATTTTGAAAAAATCAAAGATATAATTTTGAGCTATTTTGCTTACACCCAGAAAATGAAAAAACCAAAAGAAAATTCAAAACCCCCAAAAAGCCTTTTAAGCCATTTTGGGGAAAAACCCGCATCCCGAAAAACATTTAGCCAAAAAATATAACCTGGGTTTTAACCCAAAATCAAATTTAAAAAAAATTTTCCCTTTCCCCTCCGGTTTAAGCCCCAACCACCACCCCCTTTTAAAAAACCCGGGACAGTTCAAAATATGGAAATGTGAAGTTAAATTAAAAAACAACCCAAACTTTTTAGGGTTTTAAGGAAGGAAAACAAACTACCCCAGTTTTTAAGGAAATGAAAAGGGGGAAAACTACAAAAGGTTACTGGTAGGTTGGGATGTAAATAGTAACAGACAGGAGCCAATTTTCATTTTAATTAAAGGGGTGTTTTTAAATGGGCTTAAACCCCGCTAAAAGGAACAAAACAACCCGGGTGTTAAATTCATCCACCCGAAAAAAAGCGGGTTGCAAATATAAAATTATTAAAAAGAACAAAAAGAAAAATCCTTTTTCCATCAATTTTTTAACCCATTTTTTTTTTAAGGTTTCAAAAGGGAAACACAGCCCGCCCAAAAAGGGAAACAAACCCTTAAGGCCCCGGGGGGGAAAAACTCCTGGGCGCTGGCTGCTTTTATTCCAAACCAATTGCTTAAAAGAAACCAATCCTTTCCAATCTCAGAACATTTAATTTTACATTTTAGCTGGCAAAGCGGTTTCTTAGGGTTTTTGGGAAAAAATCCCAATTTTTGGGCCTTTAAAACACATTTTCAGCCCTTTTTTTTTAAGGTTTTTTTAAACAAAAAAATGATGATAACACAAAACAGAAAATTGGAAAAAAGCTGGGTGGAGAACGCTGGCTGCGGATTCACCCACCAATGAGCCATTCGTTGAATCGTTTAAAACAAAATAAAACAAGGAGACCAAAAATAAACAAAAATGCACTTAACTAAAACCCCTCAGCAATAATGGTTTTTATTAAAATTGGGCTGGAAAAAAAAGACCCCGCCCTTCCCGGAAAAATTTCCCCCCCGCCCCCCCCTTGCAGGGTAAAACCCCCCAAAACCAAACCCCTTCTCACCCAAAAAGAACCTGAGAAACCAAAACAAATGTGTAACAGCCCAAACGGGACAAACTTGGTTCACCCTGGCAAATGAAAAAATTCACAAACCTTTTAGCCCCCAATTAATTTTGGGGGAATCCCCTGGAGAATTTGGGGTTGAGAGGGAAGACCCCTAAAACCCCCAACTTCTTCTAACCCTTTTTAAAAGTATTTCTCCACACCACTTGGGCCCCCAGGTAAGTGGTACCCTTTTAAATAAACTCATGCCCCCCAATCTGGGGGAAAAAGGTCAAACAAGTCACGTTTTAAAAAAAGGACCCATAATTGTGTTGGAAATTTTTCTAAGAGCAAAATTACCAACTGTGATTGGGTTTTTTTTTTGTATGAATCACTAAAACCCCCAACCTTTGGGACATGCCGTCAAAATTCAAAAGTGGACATTAAAACTTTGGAACCCGGATGGCCACCCACTAATTCAACCAAAACGGGCCTTCCAGTAAGTTTGCTTTAGAAACCGGGCCCCCCCTAAAACAAATGATTTTCCCAAATTTTAAACTTGGATAACCCCCTTTTACCCACTTTTTAGAAAGCACTTTAAAAGGGATCTTATCCCAAGGGCTTTGATTTACTACCCGATAAACTTTAGTCCCGTTTTCTGTATCTGGGAAAAGTTTTGAATTAGGGACCAAAAATGGTCCCTTTGGGGCCTTGGGTTTTTAACCCCAAATTATTATAAAAAGCTAAAACTCCAAAACAGTAAAAATGCTTGTCTTTTGTATTGGTGTAAATGCACCAAAATTATCAAGCCCTTTTATTAGTCCCCTTCCTGGTTTAAATTTTTCGGAAAACATACAGGCATCAACCCATAAAATATCATAAATGGGCCCCTTTTAAACCCCTTTTTTAAAAAAAAACCAAAATAAAAACAAAACCCAACTTGAAACCCCGTTTCCGAAAAAAAACGTGACCTACCGGTTAAACCTGAGCAACATTGGGGGAGGATATGGCAACATGAACTGTAAACTGGAAAAGGACAGGGCCTTAATTACTTTTAGTGCTGAAAGGGGAGAATTTTTCACCCACTCACCGGAGGTTCATACGTAATGAAAACCTTTCTACAATAAATTTAAACCCTGGTTTAAAAAATGGTAAATTCTCTTATTAAGCCGTAGGAAAATCCCGTGAAGCAAATTTTTGCCCAATATCTGGGGCATCATTCAAGCTTGAAATTTGGGTTTCAACTTGTGTCAAAAATTAATAAAAAGAACAAAGCAAAAATACTCAACAACTTCCCCTATATTTGTTGGATTATTGATTGAAGGCATTCTAAAAAATCAACAGGTTTAAACCAAAAACCTTATAGGGGATATGAGGGAGGCCAAAAAGCCCCGGGGTTCCACAAGATAGAGAAGCCTTCACTTTTTATTTTGGTTCAAGAACATTTTTAGTTTTTAAAATGATTATTCAGTGGTTTACTTTCTCCCAAAAAAAAATTAAAAAAATCTTCCCTTTTTGGTTGGTCCAGAGAACCTTGCTTTTCCCCATTTCATTTCAAACAATTGGTAGGGATTATATGTGGCCCCCTTTCACATAATTCTAGTCAATAAAAAGGAAAAAAAATCAACGAAAGGGGGAACGAATCTACAGTAACCCTTTAAATTTTGAGGGTCCACCACCGTTTTTTTATCCACAAGGCCCTTTTTCCAACAATCAATTACTTAATTTTTAAATAAACATTCCTGGGGGGGGTGCTAAAAACACATAATAGAACTCTCTGATTAAAGTAATGGAAATTTTCAAGTTTGGGGTGCTTAAGGAATAATTGGTTTTCTTAAGAAATGCACCCCACATTTTTTATTTGTGTACAAAAAAAGAAAAAATTTCCAGAAAATTTTAAACGAAATTCAAAAAAAATAATATTCAAATTAAATTTAAAAAAAAACCCAAAATTTTAAAATATTTTTTAATTCTTTTACAACCAATAAAATAATTAATATTATAAAAGGGAAAGGGAAAATGGGAAAAAAAGGATAACTTTTTCCCCAAAAAATGAAAAATTTTTCCCACCTTTGGAATCAGGATATCCCAACCACTTCCCCCGCCTAACCCCCTGTCCTTTAGTTTTCCACTATTTCAACAAATGGGTTTTGGATTTGTCCCCAAAACCGGGAAAACCCAAAATCTCCTTTTCAGCATTCAGTTCCTGAAATAAAAAATTTTAATTTTAAAAAATATAAGGTTTTAATCAAAAAATTAAATGGGCACAACATTTAGGTGTATTTAATAAAAAAAAAAAGAAAAAAATTTTTAAATTTTTGGGAAAAAAAAACAGACAAAAGTTAATTTTTTTTTGTTTGAAAAACCAAAACCGGTTTTTTTTTTACTCCAGAATTTTCTTAATAAACATAGGGGGGGAATTATTGTTTGAGCTTCACTAAAAACCACCCCAAACCTTAAGATTCTCTCTTGGGAAGTTAAAAGCTAGCTGGATTTTCCGGGAAATTCAAACTTTAAAGGGGGGACCCTTAACTGCCAAAATTCCTAAAAAAAAGTGAACTCAAAATGGGTTTAATAGTAGTAATTAGAAAAACAAAAGGGAAATAAATTTCTGGAAAAATACTAACCAAAACTTTTTTAAAAAAAAATAAAATTACTTTAAAAAAAAAAACAAAAAATTCAAACCCAATTTTTTGAAGTTGGTTACAAAAAATTTAAAAGAACCCCAATAAATGTAATTAAAACAAAAGGGCCCCCCCCCCCCCCCCCCCCCCCCCCCCCCCCCCCCCCCCCCCCCCCCCCCCCCCCCCCCCCCCCCCCCCCCCCCCCCCCCCCCCCCCCTTTTTTTTTTTTTTTTTTTTTTTTTTTTTTTTTTTTTTTTTTTTTTTTTTTTTTTTTTTTTTTTTTTTTTTTTTTTTTTTTTTTTTTTTTTTTTTTTTTTTTTTTTTTTTTTTTTTTTTTTTTTTTTTGGCCCAAAATGCCCCCTTTTTTCCAAAAAAAAAATTTTGTTTGGGTTTTTTTACAAAAACTAAAATTTTTTAAAAAACGTTTCCCTTTTTCCCAAAAAAAAAAAAATTTTTTTTTAAAGGGGTTTTGTAAGCAAAATTAAACCCCTTTTCCTTTTGCCCAACTCGGATCACCCGCTCCACAACCCCCCTTTTACATCAATTTCTGCCCCAACTGCCTTCCTGTCCCCCCCTCAGTGCATCCATAAACTCCATCTCACTTTGTCACAAACTGCCCTTACCTGTTTGTCCCTCTAATGCTCACTCCTAACCCTGCTCCCTTGTTACTCCAAGCAAAAATTGTAGCCTCTTCAACTCTGCCTAATAATAATAATAATAATAATAATAAAAATAATAATAATAATAATTTTTTAAAACTCAAAACTCTACACACTGGGTTTAAAACAACCATCTTTCTAAACCTTCAAATGTATTAAATAGGAAAAGAAGATTAAATGTTAAAGTTAATATTTTAGGCTATGAAAAACGGACAACAAGTTTATCATGTTTAGTATAAGAAAACAAATTACATGAAACGTCTGGTTTTGTTTTTACCTGTTCAAATTTGCTTCTAGTAACACAATCAGTACTGCCTGGTCCCAATGGGCTTGGTGAAGCTTCATCTGTAATCCTTCAACAGTTAATTCTGAACCTTCTCAAAATCTAAAAAATAAAGAAAAAGTTATAGAAATTGTCTATGCTGAGATTAATGCCTAAACAAAACTACATTACAAACTATATAGGATGTACAGTCTATATCTAAGCAGCTGCTCTCAGAAAGCTGAACCCTACTTACTTGAACAAATTTAAAAATTAAAGTTCATTCAAGTACACTTAGGACTATTTAAAAAACCTTTATAACTGACAATACAATTACTACCACCCAGCACCTTTTTTTACCAAACCAAAAATAAAATACTTAACAGAATCACATTACAAACAAGTGAAGAGTTGGATTACAATAATTAAGAGTACACAATGCGGATGTTTTATATTAACAGGATCCTGTGTCTCAAGTGTTGTGACAGCTATGCTTTTTCCCACACTATTGTTTGGGAGAGAACAGTGGAACCTACCTTTAGCCATCATATAAAACAAAGTTTCAACTTTCAAAAAACTGACATTAAAAATAAGATGGAAAGAACAAGCTACTACAGCCAGCGTCCCCACCAGGCCAAGAATGACCATCTCTAATTCAATGTCAACCTGCAATTCAACTCTTTTCACAGGCTTACCAAAACCTCTGCTTTTCAAACTTAAAAATTAAAATTTCCGTACTTAAAATTATTTTTAAAACTCAGAACAATAGCTACCCGTTGTCAAAGCTTTTAATAAACTGGAGTATACCGTTTTTACAGTGCTATTGTGGTTATAACAAAGAAAATAAAAGCTAATGACATGAAAAATATAAATTATCTTCATTTTCCCTAACAAACGTTTCTCAGCTAAGTATAATATACACTGCTAGGTCCATCTCAAGCAACACAGTGAAAGGCAACAAGAACAAAGTGTCCAGCCAAATGACATATCCATTACCCACAGAAAACTTCTAACTAAGAAACGCAGCAATAACGTTTCAAAACATCTAAACTTAAATGCATAATTTCAGGGAAATTCTGCCACAAATGACAAACATTTTTCAATCAGTGTAAAAAATAACTCCGTTTTTATCCTTTCATCAGTTAAATTAAGAGTTTCAGTACAGTTGCGGGTTTCTTCTTGAAGTGCTTTTTGGATTAACTAGCTTTGGGTTTCTTCCAATAGCAACCCTCAAGCAGAGTCAATACTCAATTTTCTTCTGTACAGTTATCAAGGACATTCTTATTTCAGTTTAAATCATCAACTTAGATATACATGCATTGCGTTTGCTCCAACAAAAAAGTATATGTGAGCAGTGCAAATAAGTTACTTAAAGAAGAAACAGGATCATTTTTGATGATTTTTTTTTCAATTCAATGCCCCATTTGGCTTCCACAGTCAGATGGTGCTCATCATTGGTACCTCAAAATGAACCTAGGAAAGGGGTTTACAAAGTTTGGACCAACTTCAAAACCCCCCTGTGACCCACTTCCCAGTGGGCTCGCAATTAGAATAATGCTTGTCTATTTCATCAGTATGTCCCTTTATAAGTATAAATGTACAGCATAAGTCGGTCTTGAAACAGTTTCTCAGACCATTGAATTGTGTTGCAGCAGTGCAGTTACCAAATTCTTTTTCTACTTCAACTTTTTAAATTTTAAAACTAGCTTCATATTTCTTCTGATCAGCGCTTCATCACAGATAAGGGATGCTCTTCGATAAAGATGTATGAGGTGTGGAATAAAAAACACAAAACAAGTGCAAATGTTGCTTGAATAGTTCAGATACCGTGTGGGTTTTGTAGGTGCAAATAGGGTACTCCTTTGGTTTACTCCCTCAGGTGGGCATTAGCATATCAATCTCTTTGGGCCCAAAAAGCAGTTTCCATTGACATACAACCATTATAAAATACCGAAACTATCCATAAAATCAAACCAGACATCCATTGAAGAACTAAAACATGGTATACACGGTTACTTGTTCTTTACATGTGACTTCATTCTTTGGTGCAATTCTTATTCTATTGTTTCAATGTAGGGAAACTGTCTCCTTAAATATCAGTGTAGATTTTCCATCAAGTGAGGGAACCTCCGGGAAAATGCATTTTTTATACTTGCTGGTGGTTTAGTTCAATGACTAGTTTAATTTTAATATTTTTTTCATTACACAATGCAGAATTCTACAAATTTGACCTTTTAAAATTATACTGTATAACACCCCATAATAAAGGTTAGACAAACAACCTATAATTTATAAAAACAATATATTAGAAAGAATATAAATTTTTTAACAACTTTAGTTGGCCATTTTTCACGATTTCTTTTTTTTACCTTACATGTTAAGTGTTTTGGCCTATAGCACAGCTAAACTACAAGCATAATATCTTGGTCTTACAGTGAAAATGTTACAAGAACAGTAAGAACTTTCATACTACTGCAGCTCAGAAATGTGTTATGTGGCATAATTTTTGTTACCAAGGGAAAAAAGAAATGTGGGTAGATAAATGCCATAGGTGACACATGCTTGTCAAATCTTTCCTTTACAAACAACTATACAAGTAAAAAAAAAAAAAAAATCAATCAAATTTTTGCTTTTATTTTGTATAACATGCATAGTTGAAATTGCATTCTGTTGTACAAAATATTCACACCAAAGATTACTTTCAATATTTCAATAAGACAAAATGTAATAAAAGAAAATTTTTATATAGCAGACACTGGTTAAAGAAGGTTAAGGGAGCGGTTAGTAGAATTAAGACAAAAAGCAAAAGCATTTTGTAATGCGTGGAACAGTCACCTCATCACAGCAGCTGAAGATTCACCTTAAAGAACATTAACAAAACATCACAAACCAAAGCAAAATTGACTACTTTGGCATAATATATAACAACAATAATATACAATCAGCTGGCACCCTCCGGGTTTGTTTCCTGCCTTCGCCCTTCTGGCTGTGATTAGCTCCAGCAGATCCCGTGACCCTGTAGTTGGGATATAGAGGGTTGGATAATGGATGGATAATAATAATAATAATAATAGTTATTGTAGTAGTAGTAGTAATGTGAAATTAATCAATTTCTGCTTAACAGACTTCATTTGCTTAAAATATTGTGACATGTGGAAATGTGTCTTTAACAGGACTGGATCACAACTTTGACATTCCTTTAAAATACCAATATAGCGGATGTGAAAATGTATTTTAATCTGTAACTGAGACAGAAACATCATTTACAAATGCAACAGGAAAGCTGTCAATTTGCATAAAATAGGGATTCTACAGAGTTTTGATTATATAATTTAAGCTTGGTTATGAAGTCTTACATTAAGTGTTTTCCCATGACTCATTTTAAAGTGATTCTGCATGACTCTTGGTTTAGCTGAAGCTGCAGCTAGACGTTAACTCATGTTACAGGCATCCTCTCTGCTCAACAGAAAAAAATGTGAAAAACAATTTTCACATATGTAAATGAGTAATTCTTAAACTAAAGCAAATGTGACAAAACCAAATTCCCAATCTTCAATTCAAGTGCACATTATGGAAAAGGGGTGTAGCCGATTGGGTAGCTGCTGCCTTGCAGTTAGGAGACCAGGTTAAGCTTCGGGTCTTCCCTCCTGAGTTTGCATCTCCCACGTGCTGCTGGTTTCCTTCAGTCTCCACTTTCCTCCATCAGTTCAAAGACATACAGGTTAGGTTGCACTTCATCCTAAATTGTCCCTAGTGTGTGCTTGATGTGTGGGTTTTGCTGCGCCCTGCGGTGGGGCCTACCTGGGGTTTGTTTCCTGCCACTCCCTGTGTTGGCTGGGATTGGCTCCACAGACCCCGTGTGACCCTGTAGTCAGGATATAGCAGGTTGGATAATGGATGGATGATAGAAAACATCTTTCCGTTTATCTTGTATCACGAAGTTTATCAAAAATGCATGCATTTTGCAAGTTTTGAATAAAGAATGGATGTCCGGACATGTTGATTATTAAGTGATTTATTTTCCTTTTACCATGGATGTTTTCACTGTTTGGTATTGGACAGACGGGTCACCATAAAATTTCATTATACAGATAAAATTCTGTTACCAGCGAAATTTTTATGGTCCCGACTATTTCCCCATCGACCATTATCTATAGAAATCTTGTTACTCAGTAGTACATTGAGCAGATACTTTCATTACATCGAAGTGCCCAAAAGACCTTGAAATACCTGAATCAATCATCCACAGAGCAGTTAGTTCTGTGGTGCAGCTCAGTTGTGCACAATGATCCCCAAACAGAAATATTGTAATTTTTTTTTTCTTTCTTCAAAATTTCCTCAAACTGTTTTTTTTTAAACTGTGTTTGTTTTCTATGGTTTCAGTGATACCTTTGCTTGTCAACATTTGAAAAACATCCACGATATCTGACTCATTGTCACCCTCCTATAGAAAATGGCAGACATGAAAAAATGACAACAATCCACATTAGTAAAAACACTTGAAATTTTGTGGCTCTCAATTCTGGCAAAAAAAAAAATGTTGCCAGTGAATTTGGAATTTCACCATCGACATTGTCAACTTTCTGAAAGACCAGTAAAAATGGAAAAAAGACCTCCAGGTTGCAAACTTGTGCAAACTGCCAAAGAGTGTCCCAAACTGCGATCACGCTTCTGTGGGAAAACCGTTCATCCATTTCCTGGGCAACAACAGGCTCACAGCGCTGCTGCAGCTCACCGCTGAAGCAAACAGAAAAGATTTTGATGGCTGACGCAAGGAACATTGCAAATACACGGATCAGTATTACTTGGCCATTATCCTAGCAACAACCCTGCCTGACTGCTGTGTCTGTGTGGTGATCCGCTACAATAAATAACTGTGCTGTTCCTGTTTCAAGCTGAAAAAGCTGGTTTTGTTAAAGTACTGAGACTCAGCCGTGATTTAGGGTGCAACACAAGGACTTATAGCATGACCACAATCATTTTAGGATTTGCTTTGTGGCCTTGCTGAGCACTGTGAGCCTGCTGTTCTCTACGCGGACAAACAGATACGGCAATTCTTCAGGATACACTTCAGCGGTCTTCCCATTGGGTGGGTGAACCAAAAGAGTTCAGAAACCTCACAATATGAAGGATGATTTGGCTTCTGTTTTGATAACTGTGCTGCCCACAGCATACTTCCACTTTAGATAAGTTCCGTTGAGTTCCTCCCACCCAACTCCACGGCAGTGCTTACATTGTTTGGGCATCATTACGATCCTGAAAGTGTATCATTGCAAGGAAGGTTGAAAAATTGTCAGCATAACTTGTAGACGGAGGATAAAAATAGCGTGAAAGAAGCTACGAATTTTTGCAAACACCTGGACCAAGTTAAAGAAACACTCCAGCAGACTCCCGTGGCCCTGTGTTGGATATACCCGGGTTGGAAAATAGACTGACTATAGCGACAAATCAGAATCTCATTACACGAAATATTTTCAGGTCCTGGCACTTTGTTGTAATGGAATTTTACCTGTATAATAAACTTTCCCTCTTATTCCGAAGACAACATTTTTTCCTCACATCATTACAAACTACATGGGGTAAACAAAATAAAAAAATATTTTTTTGGGTCAATTATTCTTTCAAAACTTTGTTTTTAAAGAATGAAAAGAAACTTTTCTAAGACTGATTAATCATGGGGAAAGCAAAATATTGAATTAAAAGCATTGCTTACTTGTGCAAAAAATAGCTTTATCACTTTCCTGTTAAATTAAAAGGCTTTATTAACCAATAATAAAGTAGATTTCATATGTTTTGTCCATCAATTGTTTTTTTTGATATAAAAGATAAAAAAGCCCTTAGTATTGTTGAATGACTGATATACTTTCAAGTATTACTATTCTGCCAAAAACAAACACAGATCACTATATTTTCCATTAGGCCTTGCCAGATTTGAACCCGGTTCTTTCATGGTCGAGGGCTCCCAGAGAGCAGAAGACCTGAAGAGGCTACATAGTAATCTGTATGTATACAAATAGGAAACAAAAAAAAAAGTACCATTTTAGGAATACAACAGAAAACTGATATGACATGCAAAACACAAAGAGATGTGCATGTAATCATGCAATATATTAGTGGGCCTTTTTTTTTATTCAGGACATGCAGAGGAAAGAATAGTACAGAGGTCAGTTCAAGCTATATGCAATCATTAAACCAAATGTTAACAGTTCACACACACAAGGACTGTCCTTCCTACATTTACAACCGCGTGTACCTGTTGCAATGTGCACACTTATATCTTTGGTTCCTATTACATTAAAGGGGACCTAACACCGAATCGGTTTACTTTCCTGGGAAGCGGCCGTTTTGGAAAAAGGGCTGTCGATGTTGCATCCTCCTTTCTTTTCCACTGTCTTTTCTAGCAAGATGCAACAACGAAGTTCCTCTGCAAGGTGAGCATGAACACTCTTCTTTTCTCAGTGGACTCCCAACATTGCTTGCAAAACGAATGTTGATCGCTCCAGGTCAAAATTGTTATACCAAAAGCAACTGGCCACCCGTGTGTTTCCCCGCTTGCACTGAAAAGCTCACACCTTCTGGTGGTTAATGTCAATGCAACCGGTGAAAAAGAAAAGACAAATACAGTGATCCCTCACTATATTAACCGACTTTGCGGCTTCTCTCCATGGGATTTTATATGTAGTATATCTAAATATATATCACTGATTTTTAGCTGGATCACAGATTTCTCGGACAATGGGTCTTTTTAAATTTTTGGTACGCGCTTCCTCAGTTTGTTTGCCCAGTTGATTTCATACAAAGGGGCCTTATTGGCGGATGGCGAGAACTACCCCGTCAAACACGATTACGTATTCAATAAAACTCCTCAATGATTTTACAATATGCCAGCGCGTTGCTTCGCATACTTAAAGCCCGAGCGGCGCGGTTGATTTTTGATTATTTGCTTTTCTCTGTTCTCTCACATTCTCTCTCTTTGGCGGAGGGTGTGAGCAGAGGGCTGTTGCACACTGGCCTAGAGGATCTAGGACGCTCCTCTAAAAAAAGCTGAAGACTACCTTCACATTGCTCCCTCTTGCAGCTGCTTTATCTCTCTCTCTCTCTCTCCCCATTTCTCTGCTCCCGACACTCCTTTGAAAGGGGAAAATATGTTTGCATTCTTTTAATTGTGAGGCGGAACTGTCATCTGTCTTGTCATGGAGCACAATTTAAACTTTGAAAAGAGACAAATGTTTGTTTGGTGTTATGTCTCTACAACTTCCTGTGTTTCTATGTAAATCGACTCATCGATGCCAATATAAAATAATTTAAAGCTATGGTTTTAACTTTGTGGATTTTCACCTTTAGCGCGAGTTCTGGAACAGATTTTCTATCTCTAACTTTCGAAAATATTGATTTATAAATAAAGAATCCTACTTTTGGAAATTCATTTATACTTGCAGTAGAGTCTGGAACTGATTAACACGATAAGCGAGGACCGACTGTATATGGACATTGGGTATAAATTTATGGTGTATAAGTTAGCTTTTTAGTTTTATTCTCTAAATCCGATCACAATGTACCCCGACCTCCTGATCTGACTCGAAGTAACAGCACCAGCATAAATTCACACCAGATCTGGCGCTGTTGTTTCAAATAATATTGCATTAGTGTGATGTTTTCCGATTGGTACTATTGAGGTCATAAATGATTTCCTCAAAATGTCACATATATTGTCTCTTTCTTTCAGGTGTCACAGGAACCAAAGAAGTCCTTTTGTCAGTGCAGTTTTGACATCATGGACCATAAGGTGCATACTAATTCAGAGTGAGCAGGAACACTGAATAAAACTGAATAAAAAAAAATAAATAAAAATCAAGTGACAGTGAGATCTGAATAATGCAGATTCCAATATTTGTGTGTCAGCTTTATCCATTCAGATCAGAGATGCCAGCTCCACTCCCTCAAACACCACTCCACATCTACAATTATTCCCAGTCTCAGATAAAAGTAACAGCGTCAGATCACTGGGTGGGGCGGTAGTATGCATGCATGTGACTGGAGAATTAAAGTGAAAAAGAAAAAAAAAAGGTAACTTTTACAAGATACTATAAATGTACATAGGCTGTACAGATGCAAACCAAATGATGTGCTTATTGTATAATATTAACAATAACAGCAGCTCACTACTGAAAATGGTAAATATATGAGACAGTCAGAATTGAACCAGGGTCTCTTAATTACAAGTCACAATTCTACCGCTATATGCGGAAGCTGTTGTATAGTCCTTGAACCTTTTATGAAAGTGTTTATTTGATCTTTGGACTTCAGGCTTCATACATTATATAGATTATCCTACATTTGTCATTTATTACTAAAATATGGAAAATGTTTCTGTTTTAACAATGTGTTCAGATTATGTAGAAACAGAACACACATGAAATGTATGTGTTCCAAACAATGATCTATTATTTCCACTCTAAAACTCCAGCACTTCACTCCCAAATAATCAAGGCATAAGCTGGGAGAACTATGTCCCGTTCTGGTGGTGGGGGGATGGTATAGCAGGCTGTTTGCTGCTTGTCTTTACCGGCATATTTATAGGACAAAAGACAATGCGGAGGTTGAAGGATTTGAGGTGGGCTGTATTCTGAGTTTTTAATAGGCTTTGGTAATCTAGTTAAAAAGATCAAGAGCTACTTGCTACTCGGGGTGGACAGTGATCTAAATCCACTTGAGTGGTAGAAAACACAAGCAGTACATTCCTCCAAATTTTAGAAAATTGCAAAAAATACCTATGAAACCATACATCAAGTAGCCCTTCTGAGAGGGCTTTCAACTAGAGAGGAAATGCAACCGTGCTGCTCTGAAGCCAGATGCTATGGACAGGTTGGTGTTTGTGTCACACAACGAAGTTTCCTCAGTAGAATTTTACAATTGTGTAGTATTCTTTTATGATATCTTAGTGCAATACTGGCGGAGCGTCAAGTTCATTTGTTTAAAAATGTTATAGGTTTGGGTTTTTGTTTTATATCTGTGTCCAATATATAAAGAACAGGTTTACAAATGCAATAGTTTTTTCTGCACATTATTTCACAGAATTTTGGATTTTTACATTTATAGATACAGTATGTCAGATTTTTGCTCACTTGCAAGCTGTACAATTCACTTACACAGAGCAGTTTATGTTTAGTGCAATTTTCAGGCCTATAGTTAAATTATATTGGTGTTTTATTCCCTTTGGATTCATATATTGCTTACATTAAAATTAAGTGTCTGCTTAAAATGGTTCTCATTAGAATAGTTGTTGGTTTTTGTGTAAATCCTGTAGGCCACTTTAAAATGGTTTACTTCACTATGTAATCTTAGTAATACTTTAACTTCTGTTTCAAGTAAATAAGGCCCTTTACTGTAACTGTTTCCATTGATGAATAGTTATCTTAATTAATATCCTATAACAAGACTAGGCTAGATCAGTAAGACTTTTAGATACACATTTTTTAAAGGATGCAAATTAATGTCTATTGTTACTGTCAAGGTCCAAGAAAATATTTAATATATTTTTGGACTATCACACACCCTATTTAATATTCAATATTACTTAATTATTAAAAGGAAATGATTACTATTGTGACATCTACAAAAGTCATCCAAATGCATTATTTTTAACATTGACATTTCAATTTACAATTATATGTGATTTCTCTTAGGAAGAAAATATATGACCTGATGCAAGTTAAAAAGAGCTACATTTCATGCTAAGAAAAGAGAAGTTTAACATGTATTTCTTAGTTACCTGGCAGCACTGAAAGATCAGGCATAGATTTTGTTCTCTTCCTCGGCAGAGTGAGTCTAGGATCATCTACTACAAGCCAAGGACGTACCTGCTGATATTTCTGCAGGTGATGCAATCCTTCAAAATTTAAAACACACAAATTATATACATTGTGTATACAGGATTATATACACACAATCACACACTACACAAACTTTATATATCGTGTTTAAGCATTTGAAATATAATATAAAAATAGAAATAGAAGTATTAAACAATAACAAAAACATGCACATTACTCCCAGTTTTTTTTCTTCTAGTACTTTTCAGCAAGAGTGGTTATAAAATGCTCAGCACACCTTTGACAACTTCAAAATATTCAAGCACACACTGTATTTTTATTGTCTTGGGAATAGCATCATCAATTGGAGACACAGTATGCAAACCGAGAACTTCGTGCATGCATGGTCTGAGCTACCGTGAAAATGTCATGGTGGCTTTACACCAAGTTTAGGTTTTATACATGCGATTTGAGCATGGAAGCGGAGTCGCTAACATTTTGTAAGTATGCACCGTTTATACATGAGCCCAGAAGGTATTATTAGCTCAGACTTCAGCACTTCCATTCTGATTTGACTGTGAGCATGAGTATGTGTCAAAGACTACAGTCACACAAGGCAAAAGGATATAATCTAA
This sequence comes from Polypterus senegalus, assembly GCF_016835505.1. Lineage (NCBI taxonomy): Eukaryota > Metazoa > Chordata > Cladistia > Polypteriformes > Polypteridae > Polypterus > Polypterus senegalus. The sequence goes on from NW_024381794.1 coordinate 55,534, forward strand.
ATGGAGGGATGTAAACTCACAAAAGTAGTAGAGATAAGACATACTATAGCAAAGTCTTGTGTCTCCTAAATTAATGTCTTATTGCTGAAAAAATATAGCGACAATTTTTACTTTCAAATAGCAACTGTGAGCTCCTAGGGCCAAAACTGTTGCAACACTGTCATAAGATACCCTTGCATAAAATATATTAAATATTTCCTCCATACATTTTAAGAATCCCAGTAGAACTAAAGTGACACTTGTTCAGTGCTCCCATCTTCTAAGTGTTTGAATATTATGATTGGTAGTAACAATGAACTGTTGCTGGCACTGTACAAGCTATAGCTGTGTGGAACCTAGATTAAGGATTGTGAATACACTCACACCACACAGAATCTTAATGTAGAGGATAAATGGAAGTCTGCCTATAACTTTACAAGCTCCTGCTACTTTCCCAGCCATCAATCGATATTCCAAATCCGACATTTTTCACAGCTAGCCATAATCTCGTATGCTATTTTATATACTCCAAGTACATGGCACCATACAATACAATACAAAATATTTTTGTATAGCCCAAAATCACACAAAGTGCTGCAATTGGGCTTAACAGGCCCTGCCTCTTGACATCAGCCTTGACTCTCTAAGACAAGAAAAACTCCCAAAAAACCCTTGTAGGGAAAAATGGAAGAAACCTTGGGAAGGCAGTTCAAAGAGGACCCTTTCCAGGTAGTTTGGGTGCAGTGGTGTCCAAAGGAAGGGGTCAATACAATGCAATACACAGAACAAATCCTCAATCAGTATAAAAATAAACATTTTATAAGTGGGCAGAATTTAACAGTAGATGATATCACATAATATGATTTGATTTGCAGGATATATATTTATAAGACATGCTTAAGAATTAAATAAAACTAATGTAGTTCAAAAAAGGAATAAGGCCAGAGTATCTATCCATTTCACAGAAAGGAAAAATAGTTACTTATGTAAATAAACCTTCCTAGACACTACTATAACATTGTTTATAATGTTAAGAAAATGAACTAAGTCATTAAAAAAGTGCAGTTTCAGAGTCCCAAATCAGTGGAATGTATGGACCCTCAACTCTGAACTTGATCACTGGGTGATAAAGAAAAGAAAGCTGGAGCAGAAGTTGCAGAACAGCAGCATGAGGAAGTGTGGGATGGGATAAAGATTATCACTGGCTGCGCTCGAAGCTTATTAACTTCTTTAATAGGTTTGATCACAGTAACCCAATCTCACCCCGGTACTGCATCCGCCAAACATCCTTCTGCTGATACCAGCATAGGTGAGACATCCCCACCCACAATTACAGCAGCCCATGTGAGGCAGAGAGCTGAAAAGACTTCGTGCCAGCAAAGCAGCGGGTCCAGATGGGTGTACTGCCACGACTGCTGAAGGCATTGCGTTGGAACTGGGGTCCTCTACAGGCGCACCTTCAGCGGAGCCTGGAACGGGGAGAGTCCCAAGGCTTTGGAAAACATCTTGTATCACCCCTGTCCCAAGGTATCACGTCCTAGTGAGCTGAATGACTTCTGGCCTGTTGCTCTGGCGTCATCTGATGAAGACCATGGGCTGCCGCTCACCACCTGAGGCCACAGGTCCGCGCCCTCGACCCTTTGCAGTTAAGCGTACCGGGAAGGTGGGGCGGGAGGATGCCATCATCTATATCCTACACCGATCCCTCTCCCACCTGGACAGAGGCAGTGGTGCTGTAAGTATGTTTTTGGACTTCTCTAGTGCCTTCAGCACCATCCACCTCTGCTCCTTAGAGACAAGCTGACTGAGATGGGAGTAGACTCACCTGGTGGCATGGATTGTGGACTCTCTTACAGACAGACCTCAATATGTGCGTCTTGGGAACTGAGGTCTGACATTGTGTTCAGCAATACAGAGCCACAGGGGACTGTACTTCTCGGTCCTGTTCAATCTATATACATCAGACTTCCAATATGACTCAGAGTCCTGCCATGTGCAAAAGTTAGCTGATGACACTGCTATTGTGGGCTGCATCAGGTGTGGGCAGGAGGGAGGAGTACAGAAAGATAATCAAAGACTTTGTTAAATGGTGCGACTCAAACTATTTACACCTTAACACCAGCAAGACCAAGGAGCTGGTGGTGGACTATAGGAGGCCCAGGCCCCTCATGGACCCTGTGATCAGGGTGACTGTGTGCAGAAGGTGTGCTGGGGTGGCAGCATAAAGATGAGGCGCCTCCTCCTGGACAAACTTGTTAAGAAGGCAGGCTCTTGTGGGGATTAAAGTTGGACAGTTTAACATCTGTGGCAGAGCGACGGGCACTAAGCAAACTCCCTGTCAATCTTGAATAATCCACTGAATCCACTTAACAGGATCATCTCCAGACAGAGGAGCAGCTTCAGCAACAGACTGCTGTCACCGTCCTGCTCCACTGACAGACTGAGGAGATCGTTCCTCCCCCACACTATGCGACTCTTCAATTCCACCCAGGAGTAAATCTAACATGTAATTTTATTTTTATTTTTCATTTTATTACTATTTAATTTAATATTGTTTCTTTGTATCCAGTATACTGCCTGGATTATGTGAATTTCCCTTGGGATTAAAAGTATCTATCTAAAAACTCAAATCATATATATAAATACTGTATATGCTAGAATGATTTAAAACATGTTGTAATTCTCCTCATCAGGTGCTAATCTCTGTATCCATATTCAAATATTGGAAATGTGCATAAAAAACCCAAAATAACTCAACTCATTCACTTCAGTCACATTATCCATGTCAGTTATCTACTCAAATGCACACAACATCAAAACAGTTTTTTTTTTTAACATTGTTAAATATTCAAGAAAATGAAAGTATTGAACAAACATGAAGCTCAATCCAGCAAATTCAAGCTTTTGAAAAATATGAAAAGCATAAACTTGTACTGTCATGTGAAAGTTAAAAATGGCATTTCCGCTGTAAATGTGCTTTATAGTTTGAATATTTAAAACTGACATTTTCAGTAGTTTCCACTAGGTGTCGTGTTTTTTCAGTATGCCAACTTATCTTTGTAAACCACTTTCAGGAACAACCTAATCCTGGTTTTTGGGCTGAAAAAATGTTGCTGTATTGAGAAAAAACAGTGGTAACTTTCAAATGCAAAACAATTCCTGTTAGTATTTTGCTCGGGACCTCCAAAAAAAGCAGATTTTAAATCTGTAAGCAGTTAGTTTTGAATTTAAAAGTCCAATAGGTAAATACTACAATCAAACAATGAATCACTTTAGGTACTGTCCCATTTGAAGGGAGCTGATGGACTGCACTATCATCACACTATACTAAGTAGCAAAACATACCCCTTAGTACTGAAAAGGTTCTGTTGGCGCTCATGAAAAATAAATTGTCTTCATTGCAATATTCCTGCCACAGGAGCAGTGCTTTTCATCTTGAGAATGGAAGATCTACAGAGGAAAGAAAAACAAAGTTGGCAAAATTAATTGGTTTTTAAAGTTTGACATCTGCCTATTTTATGAAATAAAAAAAATGCATCAATAATGATGTACACTTATTTGTTTATGAAACTGTTAATGCAATTCTAGTTACCACAAAGCAGAAATCAAAGACAAGCTCATGAAACAAATATGTTCCAATTTTTAGTACATTCCTCCTTCATAATGAAGCAGGATACAAAGCATCACTAAGAACCAGGTGAGACAATTGGCCAATTCAACGATATCTTAAAATTTCCAAGGTAAGATCTCTAAAAGGCAACATACAGAAGAAACATTACTCAAACATAACCATTTATATCCTCTATTCTAAAATGTTTGTTTTTAAAGTGTATAAAACTATAAATACCATATACAAAGGTGGTAATTCAAGGCCACCTTTCAGGTCTATAGTACAAAACTGGGAACAAATTTCGATATCTGGTCACAGTTTCCTATTTTCATCAACCATGTGCAATCATATACTAGTGTAGAAAATACCTCTTTAAACTGATTTAAAATAGATTTTATAGCAAGCTTCTGCCACCACAATTAATCTTATAACTATTTAAAACTACTATTATACAGTTTACTAAAAGCAGGACATCAGGTTGGGGAGGGACCCAATGGGAAATGGTCAGGCCCCAATGAATGGGGTTCAACAACTTACCCGTGCCTTTGGGCTGGGAAGGACACATGTTGAACCTGGCGAGTATGTTCATGAAAAGGATGTCAAAAAATGGGCTATACTTTTGTAACAGCAGATAGGGAATTACTGTAATAGAACCTGCAGATATGAGAATTTACTGTATTCCTATTTAGGAGCCATTCATTTTTTGTTGCAAGCCTGCCCAGCCTAGTAAACACAAGCCAGTAAGAGTGAGCTGTTTTAGTTTTCTACTAGGTGCTGTATATTTTGAATATCAGAGAGTCAAGAAAGAGTAGAAGTACCCAGAGAAATACATTGAACAGCTTATTTATTCACCATTCAATTACACACTTAGTACTTTTGAGGAATATACTGAAACTCAGTATTTATTAAAGTGTTCAATAACTAACTTTAATGTAACTGGGAACTGTTGTAACAAACAAATCTAGATAAAAGCATAAGATGGTCATAGAATCTGGATCAACTTGACAGAGATACACTGCATCTTCAAAGCTCTGTCTTTTTGATGAGAACAACCATAACATTTATTTCTGTATCATATTTTCATTTTAAACCATGTTTAGCTAAAAGTGCTTTGTATACGAGAAAAGCAAATTAAAATTAGATAATAATGCATAAATCCTACAAAAATAACCCAATGCACACTTACATAAGACAGACACATAATTAAGAGATTTTTTAATATACTATAGAATTGTTTTTAAGTCACTAAATGACAGTCTGAAAAAAGTCAGTTGAGAGTGACCCAAACAATCTGTAGGTTTCCAGGCAAAGACTGTCCACCACATTTGAACAAATGCTTTTAAATAATACACTTTTTTTTTTTTTAAAAGGGCCTTGTCTTGCAGGATTTAAACCAAAGGAAAAAACCCCCCATGATACAGAACAAATACTACTCACTAGAAAGTCCCGATGACTTTTGATTTAAATACAATGGGTAAAATCTAAATCCACAAAGGATCATTCTAACCTTAACACAATTCCTGTAGTTTGAGATTTCCAACAAGCTGGTATTAATGGTGGACTTGTTCTTTCTCTAATGAACTTCTTTGCAGTTATTTCTTCCAAAGGTGTCCCTTCTTTCCTCTTTTCTTTACATCCAACAGAGACAGGTTCAGGCATTTCTTCAACTGTAGACACTACTGTTGAGGCTCTGGAAGTGGAATACTTTGGACAACTGGCTCCCCACACTGGCAAACAGTTTTAAGCTGTGGTATAAGATCCTATTTAATATTAAAGAAAAGACATGTATATGAAGCAATACATATTTAATATGATCATTTTCTCCTTCCCGACAAAGTTTGAAAACATACTGCATATTTCCCGAAAAATTACAGTTAAGTGAATCCAATGGTGACTACTACACAGCTTTCTTAACTAGTTAATTAAAAAGGATTATCATACTAAAAGGAAAAATGGTTTGCAAATAATCTGAACATAGAAACAGGAGTTAAGGAGTAAATCCGGTAAGCCAATTTGTGTTTTCTATTAAGTAAAACTGTTTATTATGAAGCAAGAGACTGTACTTATGATTGTCCTACAATGGTAGCCACAGTACTTTGGTGCTCCGTCTTTGTCTTTTTATGTTAAATTGTTGTCACCATGCCAATTCATATCTATAAACGGAAAAAGCTTCTGGACTCCGTTGGGAGTGTGCCACCTGATGCGACTCAGATATAACTACATCCATGGATCTTACGATTTTGTTAATCACAGGTGCCCAGCAAAGCTACCAAAAGGTGACTTAACATTTAAAAGGCAAGCCCATTCCCAT